>NC_048228.1:39639922-39899659 GCF_002007445.2 Ailuropoda melanoleuca | reverse complement strand
TTTTTTTTTAAAGATTTTATTTATTTATTCAACAGAGATAGAGACAGCCAGCAAGAGAGGGAACACAAGCAGGGGGGAGTGGGAGAGGAAGAAGCAGGCTCATAGCGGAGGAGCCTGATGTGGGGCTCGATCCCATAACGCCGGGATCAGGCCCTGGGCCGAAGGCAGACGCTTAACCGCTGTGCCACCCAGGCGCCCCTCATTGATCTTTTTTTAAAAAGATTTTTATTATTTATTTATTTGAGAGAGCGCTCAAGTGAGCGAGCATGAGGAGGAACAGAGAGAAAGGGAGAGGCAGACTCTGGGCTGAGCACGGAGCCCGATGCGGGGCTCAATCTCCACTACCCTGAGGTCACGACCTGAGTCAAAACCAAGAGCCAGTGGCCAACTGACTGAGCCACCCAGGTGCCCCTCACTGATCTTTTCTATTGTGTCCCTATTTCATTATTTCTGCTTTGATCTTTATTACTTTCTTCCTTCTCTTAACTTTGGGCTTAGTTTGTACTTTTTCTAGTTCCTTGAGATATAAAGTTAGGTTGTTTATTTGATTTTTTTTTTAATTTATTTTATTTTTTATTATTTTTATTTTTTTTAAAGTAGGCTCCATGCTTGGCATGGAGCCCAGTGTGGGGCTTGAACTCAAGACCCTGAGATTGAGACCTGAGCTGAGATCAAGAGTCAGACAATTAACTGACTGAGCCACCCAGAGCCCTTCTTTTTTTTAGATGTAGGCATTTAGCACTATAAATGTCCCCTTTAGGCATAACTTTTGTGGCAGACTGTAAGTTTTGGTATGTTTTGTGCTTGTTTTTGTTTGTCTCAAGATACTTTTGATCACCCTTTTGATGTCTTCTTTGACCCGTTGGTTATTCAGGAGTGTGTTGTTTAATTTCTACATATTTATGAATTTACAATTTTCCTTTTGTTACAGACTTCTAGTTTAATACCGTTGTGTTCAAAAAAGATACCTCATATGGTATTTTTTGATACTTAAATTTGTTAAGATTTGTATCATAACCTAATATGTGGTCAGTTTTGGATAGTGATCTATGTACGTTTGAAAAGAATGTGCATTCTGCTACTGTTAGATGGAATGTTCCGCATATGGCTGTTAGGTCCTTTTGTTCTATAGTGTTGTTCAAGTTTGCTGTTTCCTTATTAATCAGCTGTCTTGATGATCTATCCACTGATGAAAATGGGATACTGAAGTCCCCTCCTATTACTATTTCTTCCTTCAATTCCGGTTATATTTGCTTTATATATATTGGTGCTCCAATGTTAGATGCATCCCCTTGATGAATTGACCCCTTTATTATTATATGATGACCTTTGTCTCTTGTGACAGTTTTTGACAATTTTGTTTGATAGCCATCTTCCTCCATCTCTTCACATGGTCTTTCCTGTGTATCTATTTCCTAATTTCTGCTTCTTATAATAACATCAGTCATATTGGATCAGGGCCCACCTATATGACCTCATGTTACTTTGGTTACCTCTTTAAAGGCTCCATCTCCAAATATATAGTCACTTTCCAAGGTCCTAGGGGCTAGGATCTCAACATATTAATTTGGAGAGACACAATTCAAGCCCTAACACTGCTCTTCCTTTCTTCCAGTTCCACTGGCTTGGTACAAAAACTTCAACTCTATAGGATTTAAAAGAAGGTGATCAAACATCTTAAAGTCCCTTAATAGACTTTATAATACATATTTAAATATGTTTAATTTTTAAAAGGAAGCCATTTGCAGAATTCTCAATTATGAGGGAATAATGTATGAGAAACATTCATTTTTAAAGTAATGATGGCTCCAAGGAAAATATCGTTTTCTCTTTTATATACTTGAAGATAACTTGACCATAAAGAATTTTTATAGTCTGAACTAAAAAAAAAATTTTTTTTCAGGAAAAATTCTAAACTAAAGCCTAATGAAGAGTTCTCCTCATGTAAAGATGTAGTATTTCAAGTACTTTCCATACCTCATTTTTCCCTAACAGTGGTATAAATCTGAATAATGACCAAATATTTTAGAAGGGACTTTCTTGCCCTTTGGGAAACAATCAGTTAGGATATGCTTAATTATAGTAGAGTGAAAACAACTCTCAAATATCAGTGGCTTGAAATAATGAGTTTATTTTGTGTTCATGCTGTTAGGTTAAATCACATGCGAGTAGCAGTATTTTAGTCACTTTTAAACGAGGGATACTGCAAGTTTGTGTAGATAAACCTAATCCGTATCAGTCACAGATTGATTGGAGTCTCTACTCCTTGTTGTCCTTACTGCTCTCTTTTCTCCAGCTAAGATGTTGCTGGTTACTCTGAGACAAGGAAAGGAACCTAAGAAAGTACACATTCCACTTATATTAAAATATTATTGGCCAAAAAAAGTCACAAGGCTATGTCTAACTTCAGTGGGGTTGGGGAGTGCTATGTAAATGTTAGGAAGAAAGAGAACTGGAAATATTGTGACTACCAGATCTGGTAATATTTATGTCAATGTCAGTCAGTAATAAGGATTCTTTTATAAGTTTTCTAGTCCTCCCATGTGTCATAGAACCTCGTTTTGAAAAATCACAAGATTTGATTATTCAGATAATTGTTGGCTTTGTGTGTTGTAAAAATGGAAACACCCTGACATTGTTAATCCCAGATGAGTTTGATGTTATTTACATAGACTTTGTCACAGGGTTTCACAAATAGTTTTTGGGCCTTGCTGTTGTTGAAATAGTAATTCTTCAATAATATGTCATGTTCCTTCATAATATGTAATGTAATTCCTATGCTAGGGATAGTTTTTCAAGCTTTTTGTGGATCTAGAATTGGAATTCCACAACAGACATTGAAGAAACCATGTTTCAATAGTTTCTTTACTTTTTTGTCTTTCTTATTCTAAACTTGTCATATAATATGATGTAATATAAATAATATAAAATATAATATTTCAGATGATGTCTATATTTAATAATGAAATAGATGACATATTTATTAAACTGGCTGGTCTTATTAATCAGAAAGAAGTTGCTGGTCTAGTGAAAATTCTAGTTCTAATTTTGCATTCTTGGTTAGAATAGTGGTATAAGAATTGCATTATAATTTTTTGGTTGAAAAGTACAACAAGTATCTAGTTATTGTATTGTATGAACCAATATCAAAGGAATGTATACTTGTAACTTTCGGTAATGGCTTTCTTTATTTTTATTAAATTTTAGTTAGTTAACATACAGTGCAATATTGGTTTCTGGGGTACAATTCAGTGATTCGTCACTTACATACAACACCCAGTGCTCATCACAAAAGTGCCGTCTTTAATACCCATCACACATCTAGCCCATCCCCCACCACTTCCCTACATCAACCCTCTGTTTGTTTTCTATCCTTAAGAGTGTCGTATGGTTTGTTTCCCTCTCTCCTTTTTTCCTCTCTTCCCATATGTTCGTCTGTGTTCTTTCTTAAATGATTTTTTTTTAAAGATTTTATTTATTTATTTGACAGAGATAGAGACAGCCAGCAAGAGAGGGAACACAAGCAGGGAGTGGGAGAGGAAGAAGCAGGCTCCCAGCAGAAGAGCCTGATGTGGGGCTCGATCCCATAACGCCAGGATCACGCTCTGAGCCGAAGGCAGACGCTTAACCGCTGTGTCACCCAGGTGCCCCGTCTTTCTTAAATTCCACATGTGAGTAAGATCGTTTGGTATTTGTCTTTCTCTGACTGACTTATTTCACTTAGCATAATACACTCTAGCTCTGTCCATATCATTGCACATGGCAAGATTTCATTCTTCTTTTTTTTAAAGACTTTATTTATTTATCTGAGAGAGAGACAGAGCATGAGTGGGGTGAGGGACAGAGAGAGAGGGAAAGGGACAAGCAGACTCCCCACTGAGCACAGAGCCGCACATGGGACTTGATCCCAGGGCCCTGAGATCATGACCTGAGCTGAAGTTAGATGCTTAACTGACTGAGCCAGCCAGGTGCCCCAAGATTTCATTCTTTTTGATGGCCGTGTAATATTTGTGTGTGTGTGTGTGTGTGTGTGTGTGTGTGTGTGTGTGTATACACCACTTCTTCTTTATTTTACTTATTTATTTTTAAGATTTTTATTTATTTATTTGAGAGAGAGAGACAGAGATAGCGAGAGAGAGCACAAATTGGGAGGAGAGGGAGAAGCAAGCTCTCCGCTGAGCAGGGAACCTGACGTGGGGCTTGATCCCAGGATCCTGGGATCGTGACCTGAGCCAAAGGCAGCCACTTAACCGACTGAGCCACCCAGGCGCCCCACCACTTCTTCTTTATCCATTTATCAATCGATGGACATTTGGGCTCTCTCCATAGTTTGACTACTGTTGATAATGCTGCTATAAAAATCAGGGTGCATGTACCCCTTCAAATCTGTATTTTTGTATCCTTTGGGTAAATACCCAGTAGTGCAATTGCTGGATCAGGGTAGTTCCTTTTCTTAACTTTCTGAGGAGCCTCTGTGCTGTTCTCCAGAGTGGTTGCACCAATTTGCATTCCCACCAACTGTACAAGAGGGTTCCCCTTTCTCCACATCCTTGTCAACACTTGTTTCTTGTGTTGTTAATTTTAGCCATTTTGACAGGTGTGAGACTAGCAGCTTTATTGAGATACAATCATGTATATACAATTTACACATTTAAAGTGTACAATTCAGTGTTTTTTAGTATATTCACAGAGTTGTACAGCCATCACCAAGATCAATTTTAGAACATTTTCATCATTCTGAGAAGAAACCCTGTATCTATTAGCAGTTATTCTCCGTTTCCCCAATCACATCCTACCCCTGGCCCTAGGCAACCACTAACATACTTTCTGTCTCTACAGATTTGCCTATTCTGGATATTTCCTATAAATGGATTCATACAATAGATAGTTTTTGTGCCTGGTTTCTTTAATTTAGCATAATGTTTTCTAGGTCCATCCATGTGGTAGCATATATCAGTACTTCAGTCCTTTTTATTGCCAAATATTCAATTGTATGGATATACCACTTTTATTTATCCATTCACTGGTTGATAGACATTTGGGGTTTTTCCCAGTTTGTGCTATGAATAATGCTGTTACAAACATTTGTGTTAAAATTTTCGTATACTTGTACATATGTTCTTATTTTGCATATGTATAGATCTAGGAGTAGAATTGTTAGGTCATATGATAACTCTATGTTTGACTTTTAGAGGAACTTTCAGATTGTTTCAAAACAGCTGTACCATTTTATGTTCCTTTTTAAAAAGTTTAAAAAAAATTTTTACATAATCTCTAAACACAGACAGATTAAGAGTTGCACACTCTACAGACTGAGCCATCTGGATGCCCTGCCCTATTTTAGATCCCTACCAGTAATGTGTGAGAGTTTCAATTTTCTACATCCTTGCTAGGACTTGTTATCATATGTCTTTCTGATTATAGTCATTTTAGTGGGTGTGGTGTAGTATTTCCATGTGGTTTTGATTTGCATTTCTCTAATAGCTAATGATATTGAGCATCTTTTTTTGTTTATGGCCATTTATGTGTATGTTTATTGGCCATTTGTGCATCTTCTTTGGAGAAATGCCTATTCAGATCCTTTAGACTTTTTTCAATTGTGTTCTTTGTCTTTTTATTGTTGAGTTGTAAGAGTTAGATAATCTGGGTACATATAGGTATATACAATCTATGAGATATATGGTTTGCAAATATTTTCTCTCAATCTTTTGGTTGTCTTTTCAATTTTTGGTGGTGTCCTTTGAAGCACAAAATTTTTCTATTTTTCTTTGTTTGCTTGTGCTTTTCTGTTTTGCTCTAAGAAACTATCCTAATCCAAATTCACAGAGATTTATACCTATGTTTTCTTCTATGACTTTCATAGTTTCAGGTCTTACCTTTAAGCCTTAGAACAATTTTGTTAAATTTTTTATATGGTGTGAGGTAGAGTCTACTTTTATTCTTTTATTCTTTATTCTTTTTATCCCAGCACCATTTTTTGAAAAGACTATTCTTTACCCTTATTGAATTGTCTTTAGACCCTAGTTGAAAATCAACTGACTGTAAATGTGAGGGTTTACTTCTGGACTCTCAATTCTATTCCATTGATTGATATGTATGTACATATGCCAGTACCCCACTGTCTTGATTACTGTAGCTTTGTAGTAACTTTTAAAATTGGGGAGTATGAGTCCTCCAGTTGTGTTCTTCATTTTCAAGACATTATTTTGGCTACTCTGAATCCCTTGAAATTCCATATCAATTTTAGTATTAACTTGTCAATTTCTACAAAGAAGCCAGTTGGATTTTTGCTAAGGAGTATTGCTGTCTTTATAACATAAAGTCTTTTGATCCATGAACATGGGATGTCATTCCATTTATTTAGTTTTTTAAAAAAACTTTTTAAATGACTTGTGGATCTCAGAGTATGAGTTTCACATTTTTGTTAAATTTACTCCTAAGTATTTTATTTCTTTTGATGCTATTACAGGTGAACTTTTTCCTTAATTTTCAGTTTGTTATGGAACCATAATACTACTATATGGAAATATAATTGATTTTATTTATTTTATGTTATTTTTAAAAAGATTTTATTTATTCATTTGACAGAGAGAGAGAGAGCACAAGCAGTGGGAGCAGCAGGCAGAGGAAGAGGGAGAAGCAGGCTCCCTGTGGAGCAGAGAGATGGTTGTGGGGATGGATCCCAGGACCCTGAGATCATGACTTGAGCCAAAGGCAGATGCTTAACTGACTGAGCTACCCAGGTACCCTTATAATTGATTTTTATATGACTCTTGTATCCTGCAACCTTGCAGAACTTACTTATAATTTTGGTAGTTTGTTTTTCACTTGATTCCTTGGGATTTTCTATATATAAGATTATAATATCTGCAAATAGAGATACTTATACTACTTCATTTCTAATCTGAATCCCTTTTACTTTATTTTATTGCCTAATTGCCCTTTCCAGGACCTCTAGCACAATGTTGAATACAAGTGGCAGGAGCAGATATACTTGTCTTGTTCCTGATCTTAGGAGGGAAAATTCAGTCTTTTGCCGTTAAGTATTATGTTTGCTATGGGTTTTTTGTAGGTGCTGTAAACAGTCTTTCATTTTTTAAAGATGTTATTTATTTATTTGAGAGAGAGAGAGAGAGAGAGCAAGAGAGAGCACAAGTAGGGAGGAGAGGGAGAAGCAGGTTCTCTATGAGCAGGGAGCCTGATGTGGGGCTGATCCCAGGGCCCTGGGATCACGACCCAAGCCGAAGCAGATGCTTAATCGACTGAGCCACCCAGGCACCCTATAAACATCTTTTAAAGAATTTATAATAATTGCATTCTTCTCTTACACAGTTGCATTACCTAAATACAAGAGTAGAATAGAACTTGGTAAAATTGAGAGAAACATTAAGCAAAGAATAGGGTTACTTCTTGTCGTCTACTATGTATCTATTGAGCATATTCATCTTTGTTCCTGCCCTGTCTATAATCTCTACCAAGGAAAGTGACCCACCACTGGACCCCACTGTCTCAGCAGCCATATTTGATATTGTGCTATCTTCCTTCTTTTCCCACCTTCCAATCCCCTTTTTTGGACTGGAATAACCAATTAATCTAAAAACAGCTAATCCTTAGGTAAGCTCTGAGGCCAGATTCAAAAACATTATTTTCATCAAGTGAATACTCTTTCTCATGACTGGACTTAAGGAACAAAGGAAAGAATTTTGTCAGTTACTGGTGCAAGTTCTAACTGAAAATTTATGTGAGAGCAGAATCAGGTTGGTGGGCCATAATGGATCATGTATAAGCTAAAATTATTTTTTAAAAAGTAGAAATTATAAATAAGCAGAAATAGATATTAAAGCAGGATAGAAAGAAATAGATACGTAGACTAGAACTAAGTAACACAAGTAGCTGAATAGTAGAGAAAAAAATCTTGAACTCTTCCATCTCAGGTTTCTAGAATGAACTTAAATTCAAAACCAGTCTTCTCTGGCCCTAGTTCTTGGAATTCCATGAAGTCCTAGTCTTCTTATTCCTCCACATGAGCTAAATTGAAAGAGTCCTGTTTGCTAGTAAATAAATGAAATAACTAAAAGACTCAGGATAAACTCTTTACCTTTGACAATTTTTTTTTTCTCAAGTGAACTGAACTCTAAAGAGAAATACCTGGGAAAAGAGAATGGAATTATTTTCCCGGCATAGTATAGTATGAAATGCATGAAAATAATGAAGAAGGAAAATAGAAGAACCTTAGGGTCCTTGCCCATAAGCAACCCATGTTGCCTAATGTTGTTGCCGTTAGTTGTTAGAAATGTGATTAGTATTGACTAAATAATTCGTATTTAGTAGAAATATTTGGTAAGGTGGTAATGATGAAATTGTTGGAATGACAATATTGTGCTTGATAAATTCTTCAAGGATGAGGCATTTGGGAAGAAACCTTGTTAATGGCAAACATCCCTTAAGGGTTTAAAATGCTATGGTGGCAATATGGATTATAGATGATATAAATAGCAAGAGGCTTTGTCTTGGCAGTTGGCACATGGTTTTAGATGAAGAATAAAGTAAATGTGAAGATGAGGTAAATAAAATAATTGAGTTTAATTACAATTGGGCTTCAAACACTAATGACTGCTATTTAGTTTTTGTGAATAATTGAGGTGTAGGCTATAATTTTTCCCAGCTGAATTTGATTATTTCTTCTCAGTTGCCAAATAAAGTTAAAGGAGTTTGCTAATTAAAGATAGGAAGAGCTAATGATGGGAAGAATTTGTATGTAATTGAGATTGGGGCAACTTTTGACATGTTAGAGGAGTGTATGAGAAGTTAATAAGATATCCTGGCATGTAGTTGGGAAAAAGATAAGGCCTAGCTTCAAGGGTAGCATCAGAATTATGGTGATTGAGGTATGGGGCTTACATTCCATTTATTGGCCCAGTAATCATGCCTTGTTAATTATAGCAAATATACTAAAATGTACTGCTTTTGGGTGGTGATTTTTGTCTAGAATGTTAGTTTCCAGGCTTCTTCAAGCTAATATTCACAGAAAGCTGAACATAGGATCTAGAATTGAACTAAATAAAACAATTACCACACAGGTGAATTTTAGTATGGAAATAGTATGCTATAAACCAACATTTTCAGAGTATGGATTCAGCCATTTAATTAATTGAGTTCATTAAATTGTAGTGGAGTATCAGAACATGGAAGTTTTGCATTCTCCTGCAGGTGTGAGTCCTAAAGTTTCTTTCTTCAAAATAACTCTTGTCATTCATATTTATGATTGCATATTATATTAATGAGTGTTCTCCACAGAAACAGAACCAATAAGATACAGATATAGATATAAAAGAGATTTATTATATGAATTGGTTCATGCAAATATGGAGGCAAGAAGTCCCACAATCTTCCATCTACAAGCTGAGAACCAGGAAGCTGGTGGGATAATTCAATCCAAGTCTAAAGGCTAAGAACCAGGAGCATTGATGTCCTAGTTTAAGCAAAGAGAAAATTCTCCCTTCCTCTGCGTTTGTGTTCTATTCAGGTCCTCAAAGGGAATGGGGTAATTTTTACTCGTGTTGGTGACTCTTTACTCAGTCTACCAATTCAAATGCAAGTATCTTCCAGAAACATCCTTACAGGCACACCAGAAATAACATTTAGCTATCTGGGCATCAATTAGCCCTATCAAGTTCACATGTAAAACTGACCACACATATGCAAGTTATTATGAGGCAGTTTGAGACATGTTAAAACACATGATTTTTTAAGATGGAGGAAGTTTGTTTTCAAGTGGCCATTGGGTGTGTCAAGTAGGGATTTGATTAAATTCATGGAATTACGGTGTTATGTTTTTATATGCTAATTTATTGATAATTGTAATAGAGTGTGACATAAAATGCTCTTGAAAAAAAGAGTGATATTTAGTATATTTATTGGGAATGATATTGTCATATTCTACTAGCAAAACATTTCAAGTGGACAGGAAGAATTTTTCATATAGCCCAAAATAAATTTAAATTTACTTATAGTGCTGGTGTGATTGTGGTTGCTTAAGTAAGGATGCAGATAAATCCTATCATTATCAGAGATTGAAGAGGAATATTATATTCCTTAGTTAAGTTTGATGTGATGAGAAAAAGAAGAAAGAAAGAGTATAGTAAGTATTACTCTACAAGAAATTAGTGGCTTGTTAAGGTCCAATGAGAAGCTTCTTAGTTTGGTAAGCTTATCTAGGTAGGAAAATAGAGTAGCCTGACAAATTAGATGTAGTGCATATGAATAGAAGCTTCCAATTTATATTTATAATTGGATCGAATTTGGGGAGTTGGGTCAGAACAAGAATTCAGAGTCAGACTCAAGTAGGGGTTAGGAGCTTTGAAACTGATGCTATTGGAAGTTGTAAAAGTATGGAAAAGAATCATTGTTATTCTTTTGCTGATGCTAACTTTCCACACAAGTCCTTGGCATGATGTATAATATCCTTCTTTTTTAAAAAAAATATTTTATTTATTTATTTATTTATTTGAGAAGGTGAGGTGTGGGAGGAGAAGAAGCAGGAGAGGGACAAGCAGACTCTGTGCTGAGCTCAGAGCCTGGCACAGAGCTCCACGTGGAGCTCCATCTCACGACCCTGAGTTCATGACCAAGCTAAAATCAAGAGTCAGATGCTCAACTGACTGAGCCACCGAGGTGCCCTGATACATAATATCTTTCTAGACTTACCAAACATCTTACCATTCTCTGATATTCTTTTTTTTTTTCAAAGATTTTGTTTATTTTAGAGAGAGCGAGCATGAGCAAGGGGAGGGGTAGAGGGAGAAACAGACTCCCCGATGGGCACAGAGCCCCAAGTGGGGCTTGATCCCAAGACCCTGAGATCATGACCTAAGCGAAAATCAAGAGTTGGACGCTTAACCGACTGAGTCACCCAGGCGCCCCTCCGATATTATTTATTGGAAAATGAAGCAATCCAGGTAGCAGTAATTGTATTACATAGGAGGTGCTCTAGAATTTCTAAACCACAAGCATCATTGTGAAAAGCAGTAATTTTGAATTTAACACCCTAAGCTGTCCAAAAGTTTGTGTAAACATTTGCAAGTATGGATTAAAACATGAGTAAAATGATAGTAAACCCTGATAGCTCTAAATCACACTTGTTTTTGCAGCTTTGATTGCAAATACACTAGTTTTGGAAGAACTGGTTGGTTGAGACAAACACTTTCAAAGGAGATAAGCAATTTGGTTACATGAGATCAACATTTCTGAGTGCCTGTTCTGTGAGAATAATCACTGCGGTAAGAGCTGTAGAACAGGCATTCTTCAGCCACTTCCTTTTTTGCAAATCTTTGGCTCAGATCAGTCACAAATCCTGTAAATTCCACTTCTTTATCCTGGCCTTGATTTAGACCCTCACTTGCACTCAGTTCCAACCTCATTACTGATCTTACTTGCTCATCCTTCTGTAATCCATCGTCCATCCTGCTACCACAACTATCTTTGTAAAACACCAATTAGGTCATGTTGAATGCCTGCCTAAATGTCTTCAGTGGTGCCCTGCAGCCTTCAGAGTTAATTTCCCACTCCTCTGTATGGCACAAGCCCTTTTTATTCTCCTTTTGGTTTCTCTAGCCTTATTTCTCACCACATGTTCTTGTGTACCTTCTGTTGACACACAAGCTATTTGCAGTTTTGCAGAATGACCTTACATCACTCTTTTCCCTCTATGTATCTTTTCCAGGTTCCTTTCTTTCCCCTCCCCTCCTTACCCTTCTGCTTCCTTCTCTTTCTTTCCCCAGTCTGAGTTAATCATATCTTCGCTGGGCAACCAGAGAACGCACTCATACTGATACCATAACACTTTCCGTACTGACCTGTAATTTCTTAAACTGTTTGCATCTGTCACTGGACAAGCAGTTACTTAAATAAAAGGGTTACTTATTTCTTTTCTATTTACTTAGTGTTGGCGCAGTGCCTGGCTCATAGCGTGGACTCATTAAGCGCTCAAATGTGCAGTCAAACCTGCCTCCTCAATATCTTTCATCCAAGTCCTCTCTTCAGTCTCCACTGCCATTGTCTTAACTTAGGTCCTCATTGCTCACTTGGAATCCTAAAACAACCTCTGTCACCACTGTTTCTAGTCTTTCCCAGTGACGATTCACTCTTCATACTGTCACTACTTAATATATTTTTAAAATCCATAGACTGATCATTTCACTGAACGACTTAAAATCGTCTCTGCCTCTTCATTATATTAAGAACAAAGCCTTAAAAAGCCAAATGGATAGAAACAGAGAGTAGAATGGTGGTTACCAGGGCCTGGGGATGGGGGTGGGGGCGGCGGTGTACGATAACGAGATGTTGGTCAAAGAGTACAAACTCCCAGTTTGGTGATGAACAAGTTCTGAGGACCTAACATGCAGCAATGCGATTATCGATAACAATGCTGTATTATACACTTGAAAGCTTACTAAGAGTAAGTCTTAAATGTCCTCACCACAAAAATAGAAATGATAATTACGATGGAGGTATTAGGTAATGCTATGGTGGTAGCCATTTTGTAATATATAAATGTATCAAGTCAATACATTGTACACCTTAAAGTTACACAGTGTTATATGTCAATTATATCTCAATAAAGTTGGGAAAAAAAGAATAAAATCCAACTCTTTAGCAAATACCTAAAGGCTTTCAGAATAGAGATCTTGTCACTCTTTCTAGTCTCATCATCCACCATGACTCATACTCAGTGCAGCCCACGTGTGGCACTCCGAAAGTGCTTGATCTCCAGCTTCCATGCCTTTGCATGTTTGGCTATCTCTGCTAGTGCTCTTGTCCCCACACCCACTGTATTGTGATGGTTTCCTTTCTATTCTTTCTCCTGGATAACTGTCTATGGACAGGGATTTTGTCCTGTTCATTTATCCAGTTGCTGATCAGTCAACATTTGAACATGCAAATGAAAGACATATTTAATACAACTAGATATATTAAACTGGAATTTTATTTACTCAATGATAATTGCTTTGTCAATATAAGAACTCCTAATGGCTTTCAGTTAAACAGCCGGCTCAGAACAGAAGTGTCATATTCATATTCATTCCAAGAGACATTTTTGCGTCCTGGCTATGTTTCAGCTAATATGCTATATTGCTACTTGATTTTTGTTTTCCTTAGCTGTATAGTCTTGAAATAAATCCTGTTAGACTTCTTCTGGCTATCTATTTATCAAAGTCAGTTTGAATTTTCTTTATTCAAAACATTAGGAACCCTTTTCAACTGAGTGTTCAACTACAAACCAAATAAGCATGCTTGCTATTCCACTATTTTAGATCAAGCATAAAAATATTAAGTGACATTAGCAAAACAATGACTTTCAGTTACTGCCTTTTGATCCCTCTGCCAGGGTGATAGGATGTCAGTGACAATTACGGCGCTTTAATTTCTAATCTGCTGTGTTTCTACTTGGTAATATTGCTAAAGTGGTTTTGTTTTAATTTCTCAATAATGATCACGGAAATTCCTCACCAACTTCAAACAGAAAGTTTTCTTTGCTGGGATTTGCCAGTCTCTATCAGAAGACAAAACTTGGGGGTCCTCAGGTGGCTCAGTGGGTTGAGCAACTGACCCCAGATTGCAGCTGGGTCATGATTAGGGTTGTGGGATTGAGCCCTGCATCAGGCTCATGCTCAGTGGGGAGTCTGCCTGAGATTCTCTCTCCCTCTCTCCCTCCACCTGCTCATACGCTTTCTTCATCTCTCTCTAAGATAAATAGATAAATCTTAAAAAAAAAGATGATGCTTGTTCAGAAGTTTAATAGCAATATTTCAAAGTAAATATTTTTCTTTTGAAATGTAAACTGCTATTTACTTTGGCTGACTTTTTGGTAATAATAGGATAAAAAGATATGAATTCTTGTTCAACTAAAACAAAGTGGTATTGATTTTCATCTTATTAAATATAATGGCCTAGTGTCTATATTTTTATGTTCCTGGTTATTTTTTATTCATTAATATGAGACCTATATTGGGGCGCCTGGGTGGCACGATTAAGCAACCAACTCTTTTTTTTTTTTTAAAGATTTTATTTATTTATTTGACAGAGATAGAGACAGCCAGCGAGAGAGGGAACACAAGCAGGGGGAGTGGGAGAGGAAGAAGCAGGCTCACAGCAGAAGAGCCTGATGTGGGGCTCGATCCCAAAACGCCGGGATCACGCCCTGAGCCGAAGGCAGACGCTTAACCGCTGTGCCACCCAGGCGCCCCAAGCAACCAACTCTTGGTTTCAGCTCTGCTTGGGATTCTCTCTCCCTCTGCCCCTCCCCCCTGCACATTCACATTTTCTATCTCCCTCTCTCTGTCTCTCAAATAAATAAATAAATAAATAAATAAATAAATCTTTTTAAAAATATATGAAACCTGTATTTTGGACAGGGGTCTACAAGCAATTTATTAAATTGTCCAATTGCTTCATGGTTCTATAAAATATTTATATCGTAAATATAGTATTTATATAGTAATAAATATAGTATTTATTTATTACTGACTCAGTAGCATCATAGAATAAATGGCTTTTTGACTAGAGTGCTTGTTTTCATTTCCTAGGGCTGCCATAATAAGGTACCACATAGTGGTACCTTAAACAATAGAAATTTATCGTCTCATAGTTCCAGAGACTGGAAGTCTGAGATCGAGGTGTTTGCAGGCTTTGTTCCTTCTGAAGGTTGTAGAGTAGAACCTGTTCTATGCCTCTCACCTAATTTCTAGTAGTCTTATGCATTCCTTGGCTCGTGGATGGCATTCTCCCTGAGTCCTCATATCGTCTTCCCTTTGGACGTGTCTCTGTATCCAAATTGTCTCTTTTTTAAGTACACGGTCATATTGGATTAGGACCCCCACTAATGACTTCATCTTAACTTGATCATCTACAAGGACCCTATTTCTGAATGAGGTCACATTCGCAGGTACTGAGGGGTTAGGAGTTCAACATATATTTTAAAATACATTTTAAAGATGATTATTATTTTAAAAATCAAAATTACATAGAAGATAGCTCTTCCCTTACATTTCCTAGGTTTTACGAATGGTAACTTCTGAATCCCAGTCACTTTAGCTCTTTGACTGTTTCCACAGTTCTAAACATTGAGGTCTGAGAATGGATGAAGACTACCTTCCTGAAAATATAATGTCCACTCCTAGATTGCAAGTGATATGGTTTGGAAAACTCCAGTAATTCTTTCAGGATACCAACATATTCCTGTTTTTTTTTTTTAAGTACCATATCTCTCTTTAATAATAACATTGAGGAGCACCCAGGTGGCTCAGTCAGTTAAGCTTCCAACTCTTAATCTCACCCGAGGTCTTGATCTCAGGGTCGTGAGCTCAAGCCCCACGCTGGGGTCCACACTGGGTATGGAGGCTACTTAAAAGATAAAAATAAAAATAAATAAATAACATTGACATTTAAGGAGGTGCAATTCATGTTTAAGGTACAACTCACAACCTTGCTATGGTAGTCTAGCATCATGTCATGTGGTTTGTTGAGTGAGTTTATTGGTAGCTAGTACAGTTTCAAGAGTAAGGTAGCAAGTTATGCTCCATGGAGCCCAGCTGGTTTTGCTTTTCTCATGGTTACAGTCTGCTTATGCCAACTCGCCATCTTGAAATGTAGGCCATGGGAAGGGACAAGGAAAATGGCAAAAAGGAGTCCAGCTGGTTTAGCACCAGCCTGTTACCACTGGAAGGAACAAACTTCTGTCTTTGCTCTACTTCTCCAATGCCATTTACCTTTAAAGAACTATTGTAATGTTCTCATAATAATATTCTGAAATAATATAGCTTCAGTGCCCCTAATTTACTATCTTGGAGTGATTTAAGTATTGGAAGACTGGTTCTTATCACCTAATCAAACAATCATAGAATCCAAGAACTTTGACCTAGAAGTAACTTTACCCATCAGTGGGTTCAAAGTTCCAGCCTAGTGCACAGAACCTGCCACAGCATCCTGCAAATGTTATTTTGTGCTATTTTAAAATATGAAGAAATAAACTATAACTAACATTTTATGATAAAATATTAAATAGTAAATACTAAGTATAACGACAATAATGTAATGACTTTCACTCTAGAATTTATGTTTATGCATGCCACTGTTAAAAAAAGTATTGAAGGCTTAGATGTATCCAGGTACTTGGATACAACATTAAGCAAGACAGACACCAACTTGGGTCTCTAGGCATTTATAGCCCCTCAGAGAATGAACATTTTATTTCAGTAAAGTGTGGAAAGTTACAAATGAGGAAGTTAAGAGTGTAGCAAGACCTTTAAATTATTCTGGGGTAAGGCAAGGAAAGCTTCCATGATGAAGGAACAGTGTAAGGATGAAGAGTTAAGCATTGAGAGGAAGAGGAGAAAAGTGTCGCAAACAAAATGTACAGTGTGCACAAAGGCCTGGAGGTCAGAAAGAGCAGGTTATTGATTATTCTTGCAAAGAATATAGCAAGTTATTCCATATTATATTTATCTTACTTATTCAATTACAGTGTGGCTAATAGTCATGAACAGAGATATGTAGATACAGAATACTTTCTTTCCTTTTCTTTTTTTTTGAAGATTTTATTTATTTTTATTTGAGAGAGAGCGAGAGAGCCAGCAGGGGGAGGTGCAGAGGGAGAGAATCTCAAGCCGACCTCATGCCTAGCACGGATCCCGGTGAGGGGCTGGATCTCACGACCCTGAAATCGTGACGTGAGCCGAAATCAAGAGTTGGGCGCTTAACTGACTGAGCCACCCAGGTGCCCCTAGAAAACTTTCTTTTCAATGAACTTAATTGGAAGTCATCCTCTACTCTTTTCACTTTTTATAGCTTTCTCCCTCCATCATCTCAGTGAAATTTCTCAGTGATAGTCAGTGGTTCAAGGTCCCTCAGTTCAGATTTTATTGAAATTTTTATGTATTTCTTGAATATAATAAGCTATGTCTATTATCATGAGTTATCTCATAATTCTAATAACAACCTTGCCAGAAAGTATTGTTATCTCCAACTTATAAATGGGGATACTGAATCTCAAAGAAGTTAAATAACACATCCAAGGTCACACATGGTCAGATGCCAACTCCTGCCTGTCTGCTTCCCTAGTCCATTCTCTTTATGTTCTACTTTACTACCTATAAATTACACAGTGGATTGTGAGAGGCCAGGTTTCCAAGCACATGAGTTAAGCTTTTTGGAATTGAAAGTCTCAGTCACAAGACTCCTCTTTTCTATTCTCCTCTCATTCCAGTGAGTCTTCACTCCATTCTCCCATGTGTGTCACTGCCTCTGAAAAACTCACCTCCATTGAAGAAAACTAGTGATTCTTTAAGCCCCAAGTGCTTGATTTACCTGTTTTAATATTAAAAATGTACAGCATCTGGACATTTGTTCCTTTAGATAAATCCATTCTTTCATGCATCAATTTATTTATTTTTATTTTTATTTTTTTAAATATTTTATTTATTTATTTGACAGAGATAGAGACAGCCAGCGAGAGAGGGAACACAAGCAGGGGGAGTGGGAGAGGAAGAAGCAGGCTCATAGCAGAGGAGCCTGATGTGGGGCTCGAACCCATAACGCCGGGATCATGCCCTGAGCCGAAGGCAGATGCCCAACCGCTGTGCCACCCAGGCACCCCTCATGCATCAATTTAAATCAAATGTCTCATTGAGGGAGTCAATGGCAGGAAAAGAAAAGAGAGGAAAGGGAACTAATAATTCAGAGCCCCTATGCTAGGCCCTTTATGTTAGACCCTTTAAAAGACAGTAGCTCATTTCATCCTTAGCATTAATGTAGGGTCAATATTATAATTCCCATGTAATCAGTAAGGAAATGTCAGCACAGCTGCCTTAGTTGCAGAGCTGGGATTTGACCTCTTATCTGTAAGTATCCAGTGTCCATGATTTTTCTACTGTGCTGTGCTGATCATTCATTTATTTCTTTCAACATTTTAATTGAGAGATTCTATGTGATAAAGACTATTGAGATGAGAACTGAACTCAGTATTTTACCTTTATGTTCTAACTGGCCCTGTATTGGTGATTGGTAATTTGTGGCATTAGTGCCCTGCACATATTTGATGTGTGGAATACTTATTTAATTTTCACCCTAGAATTTGGCCACTTGTTACCATGTGTACATGCAGTTTATATCAATTAACTTTTCTCCTTAAGGATACTGTTTGGACTTATTGTTAATTTGCCCCCATTGGATGCAGTCATATATACAATGGACCCATGAAAGTCATTGTATGTGTGCCCTGAACATGGATCCTTTGCTCTCCAGACCATACACATCTGTTCTTCCAGGCCTTTGCATTTGGCCAGGAGAAGGATCTTGAAGTGTATGGACCTGGTGGCATTCCCCAGCACCCCAGTTGCTTGTGTTTGGGAATTGGACAGCTTCTGCTCACGTAGGACCGCGCATGTATCTGTCGAGGACCTCTACTTCAGTTCCCCTTTGGTTTGTCTGTTGGTTATCATGCTGCCCCCCTAATTTAATTCTGAGTGGGTGGGAACATGTCTATGTACAGTATACTGTCCGCTTCTCTCTACTTCATTATTTTTTTTTAACACTCCCATTTCTACACCACACCTTTCCAAAGTGGTGTGCAAACTGGAGGTTTTATGTACAGAGTCTCCAGTATATCTAGCCAAAGCCTCTACACATGTAAGAATTTAATTTCCATTATCCCTGGGACTCCATTATTCCTAATAGGGCTTTGATATCCTCAAGCTTGTGAGATTTGTTGGTCCACAATTCTGCCATCTTTAACGATAAGCATTTCGGAGTCTCCAAGCACACTATGCTTGTGCTGTAACCTGACTCCAGTTTGAATATCATTTAGATGTAATTTTTCTGATAGGAACAGTTATCTGAAACTACTTTATTCCACCTCAAACAAATGAAAAATATAAGAAGTCTGAATTGGTGAGTTAAAATTAAATATGAAATGGAGACTGGACTTTCAAATTCTCTGGGTGATAAAACCATGTAAGCTATGTAAGGAAAAGAAAATCTAACTTATAGAGAGATTATTAACAAGTAATAACTAACTTAGGTAATTTCTTGCAAAGGCCTCTGATATCATAAATAAGAAACTTGTCATCTTCCTAAAAATGGTGTAAGGTAATCACTTTTAACCAATCCCCTACCATGTGGAAACCCCCACTGTAATACAAGCCAATCATTGTAAAGGTTAAACCACTTCCTTATTTTCACTTTATAAGCCATCCTGTAACAACCTGTAACCTGCACTTGAAAGCTCCCAGTACTAGAACTGTTCTTATATGCACAATAAACTCTTACTAAATACTATTTGTTGATCTGGTGGTTTTAATTTTGCTATTTCTCAATTTTTTGACCGTGTTATGTACTCAGCATTGTCCCTCCAAAATTCTTATGTTGAGGCCCTAATCCCTAGTGCCTCAGAATGTGACTATGTTGGAAGATAGGATCTTTACTGAGGTAATTAGTTAAAGTGAGGTTGAGTGGGCCTGAATCCATTATTATTAGTGTTTTCATAAGAAGAGGAATTTAGGACAGGGACATACAGAGGGAAGACCATGTGAAGACACGGAGAAGGTAGTCATCTACAAGACAAGGAGAGAGACCTCAGAAGAAACCAACCTAGCTGATGCCTTATCTTGGACTTCTGAGCTCCAGATTTGTGAGAAAACAAAGTTCTATTGTTTAATTCACCCAACCTGTAGTACTTTGTTATGGAAGCCCTAGCAAACTAATAAAACTGGCTTTCAAACGCGGGCCGAAAGTGGTGTGAATTTTCAATTAGATACACTCAATTTAGGTAATATAGTACAGTAGCAAAAAAATAAATCCTCCAAAATAATCAGCTCTGACAATGTAGTTTTCCTGATAATGTTAATTATACTATACTAAGGAATAAGCACTCAGAAATTCAGGATGATGGCCCTCGTTCATTTGGTGGCAATGAAGTGTATGTGGCCTTAAGCCATTATCTAACTAAAATTTTTTTTCAAGATTTTATTTTTAAGTAATCTCTACACCCAAAGTGGGGTTCCAACTCACAACCCTGAGATCAAGAGTCTCATGCCCCACTGACTGAGCCAGCCAGGCGCCCCTAAAAACTTATTTATCAGTATGTAAAATTGATATAAGTGCAGTTTTTTTTTTCCCTTCATGAAGCCTATAAAGTTACATAAATGGGGAAATTTGAATCATAGATTCTAGATTCAAAATAACGTTAGTAATTTGACTCTGTTATCTAAAAATTATTCTCTGGAGATACTTTCTCTTGATACTTTCTCAGTTGCAAAAAGTATGGGGCAAGACTGTACAGGGAGGAAAAGAACAGGAAAAGCATTCACTGGATTTTAATCAAAACATTATTTGTTGAGTATTTACTAGAATGAAAGATATGTATATGTTCTAAAAACTAAGACTGCTTTTTGGTCACAAAGAGAAGCAGCTGGGTTTTCGCATTTGTGTGTATTCAAGATCAGTGTTCACTAGAAAAAGAAAATCCATGGCCATTTTAGAAGGAAAATAAAAATGTAGCTTACTCATCAGTCATTAAAAACATTCTTTATGTGCACATGCAGCATAAAGCTCATTAGGTTTATAATCCAGCTACTTCCAGTTTTTATAAAGCTTGATCTCTTGATTAGATGCCATTTTTAGTTGAATGGTTTAAACCTGAAATTAGAAATTTGTACAATATAACCATCTATTCTCACTGCCACCAGGCAGTATCACCAGCAACCCTTGAACCATGGAATCCTGACTTCTGGAATTCTGGGATAGGATGACAGGATGGTGACCCAAAGAATTCAGGGCTTCCTTTTACCCCCACATCTTTGCTTGATTTGAAATCTAATTCTCACAACTCTGAGCATGTTGGGAAAGGGAAAATCCTCACGACAGATTCACAGATAGCCCTAAAGGAGATTCTTGTGCCGTAATCTGCCCTTTCCAAAATAAATCAGCAGGAATAAAGAGAAAGTAATGATTTTAAAGGCCACCTGACCTACAGCTGTTACAGCCTTCTCTAGCTGTCAATAACAAACCTGTGATGTTCCAGAAAAGATGAAAACTTCAAGCTACCCCTCCAAAAATGGTAGGATTTCAGAGTCCAATGCCAGGGTCTAAAAAGAATTTCCACTATCCTTGAAGCAACACAACAAAATTGGAAAATGAAAAGAGTTGATGGACCATATGCCTTATACTGCCAGAAACGGAATGATCCTTCCTATTTGAAAGCAGATATAGAGACCCCTCCCTCGTCTTCTCTTCCTATCACGCTGAATGTGCAAGCACTACCTTCTGAGGCAGTCAGATTTCAGGTTTCCCTATCCCCACCTACCTCCACCCCCTGAATCAGTCAGTATTCATCTGAGAATTGTAGCTCCCCGAAAACAGGGGCTAGGAAGGAACCAGAGTGGCCTATTGCATTCTGGAATGTATAAATCCCACCACACCCCCAACTCCAGAGCACTGGAGGGACAAGGATGAGAAGAGCCCTTGTGACAGTGCCCACTGAGGGTTGCAGCTTCATGTACATTCCATCTTTTCAGAGTATTTAGGGCTCTGGAAAGTGAAGGGAAGTGAATATGCTGTCTTACTCCTTCAGAGTCGCGGTAGATGAAATTCCGCTGGTTACGAGGAATGAATCTCGGTCAGGATTTCTCAACAATTTCTTTGTTGTGGGGTGCTGGCATGTGTATGCTTAGCACCATCTCTGGATCCCTGAGATCTTTCTCTTCTACTTTATTAGATGCCAGTGGGCCTCCTTCCCCCAAGTTATGACAACCAACAATGTCTCCAGACAGTGGTGAATATCCTTTAGGGCAAAATCCCTCCTGAATGGAACCTTCAGAAAAAGACAATCAAAGACATAATTAATTGAAGAATAAAATGTTGGGCAGAAAAAAATGACCCAGGTATAGAGATCAAAATGGATCAAGGAGCTCTAGGCAAAATCTATAATTGCTGATATTTATTGAGAGCTCATTATATGCCTGATACTGTCTTTTTAAAAAGATTTTATTTATTTATTTATTTGAGAGAGAGCGAGCATGAGTGGGGGGAGGGGTGGAAAGAGAAGGAGAAGCAGACTCCCCACTGAGCAGGGAGCCCAACGTGGGGCTCGATCCCAGGACCCTGAGACCATGACCTGGGCTGAAGGCAGACACTTATACTATTCTAAGTGGTTCACCACATTATCTCATTTAACCTGGGACCACCCTATGAGGTAGGTACTATTACCATCTCCATTTTACAATTGTAGAAATGGAGACACCTAAAGGTAACGTAGGGGTCCATTTTAAGTTGAATTGAATCAACTCTGATTCAGTCCCCCACAATTGGCCCCCAGAGTCAGTTTCTAATCACTAAGCTGTAAACATGTACACCTGTATAGCCCTTTGTACCCCAGGGCAGTTTTCCAGTTTAGTCCTGTCTCTCCCCCGATACATCTGTCTGCCATGATGGTTTCTTCCTGCAGGTTGAACCTCAGGCAGGTGAAGAGTCTATTTTGATCATGGCAGGCAGTAGAGTTGCAGCACCAGACCCAACAGCTGGGGCCTGGTATTCATCTTAATGCTTTAAGGCTCGAGTTTTAAATGTAGTTGAACCTTGAGCGACTCGGGTTTGAACTATGCTGGTCCAGTTATACATGGAATTTTTTTTTGGTAAATACAGTACAGTAACTGTAAATATATTTTCTCTTCCTTAAGATTATTTTTAAGATTTATTTATTTATTTGAGAAAGAGAGTGCGCACAGAGGGAGGGTAAAAAGGAGAAGCAGACTCCCTGCTGAGCAGGGAGCCCAACTTGGGGCTCCATCCCAGGACCCTGAGATCATGACCTGAGTCAAAGACAGACACCCAAATGACTGAACACCCAGGTGCCCTGCTTCTTTATGATTTTCTTAATAACATTTTTATTTAGCTAATGTTAATATAAGTATGTAATAAATATATGTCATACAAAATATATGTTAATCTACTGTATATGTTATCGATAAGTCTTCCAGTCAACAATAGGCTATTAGTGTTTAAGTTTTGGGGGACTCAGAAGTTTTATGTGGATTTTTGGCTCTGTGGGGGATCGGTGCCCCCAACCTGCTCATTGTTCAAAGGTCAGTTGTACCTAGGTTGAGCCAGACTTAACTCTACTTCCCTCCACGATGGCCTGTACCCCTGGATTTCGCTGCTGCTGCTAAAGTATTTTGAATAACCTGAATCCCATTCGCTTGGCTGAGACCTTGGTCAAAAACAACCCGTGGTTGTTTTCTATTCCCCACGCCCCCATGGCAATATATGAAAATGTAGTCTTGATTTTGTTTTTAAGTAATCTCTAAAGCCAATGTGGTGGTGAACTCATGACCCTGAGATCAAGAGCTGCGTGCTCTTCCGACTGAGCTAGCCAGGCGCCCCTATGAGAATTACTCTTAAGGCATCGCTTCCTTTGTGGGATTGACTTGCAATAGGCAGAACTGTGACCCTCATCAAGCCTGAAATTATTATGTCCCTTGGTACACAGTGTTTGGGGTTAAACCTGTATTATCCTCAGGGGCAAACCCTGTAATACAGCCAGTTCCTCTGGTCCTCATCCCTCATAGCTCAGACTTCCACTCACCTCCCTGAGGGCTTTCTCTTCAAGTTCATGCACGACTTCTTGCTAGTTAAGGTAGGGACACAGTTAGACTTCTTGTTTTGTTTCTGGTGCTTTGTTTTAATATGTTATTTTGATCCTCCACAGAATTTATGCTACAAGTAAAGTATTTGCTATAGTGCCATTTGAGCAAAGCAGCTAAGTGATTTTACCTTTGCTAAGTGGAAAAGCCAGGACTTAAACCTAGATCATGAAACCATAGATCTTCAGGGTTTGAAAGGCTTTTAAAAGTCATCTAATCCAATGAAGTAAACGAAACTCAGATATATTCTGTAACATCTCTGCCAGATAGTTAGTGAGTCTGCGTTTGAATCTCTCCTTTCCAGGGCAGCTCAGTTCCATCTTTGGCTACTCTGGCAGTCATTTGCTTAATCATTCTCACACTCTTTAGTTCATTCAACAAGTATTTCAGGGTCTAATATGTGTACCAGCAGGTGCTATGTGGATATTGAGGTAATTTCTGGAAGTAACTTTAATTAAAGATAGAAGATGGAAAGTTCTATAAGAGGGGTACCAATAAAGTGCTATGGAAACTGTCAGGCAGTTCTTCCTTCTACTGATCCAAAACTACCTGTCTCACTGTGTGGCTTCCAAAATTTGGACTTAATGCTCTTCTTCCTAGGCATAAAAAAACCACATTATTCCTTTTCATTACAGCTAGTGTGACATCCTTAATTTATTTATCATAAACTGTTTTTCAGATCCCCCTTTTCTCCTGATTACTCCTCCCTGAACCCATTTCAGTTTCTCCTATGTTTTTCTGAAAGGAGGTCCCAGTAGCTGAACGGAACTCCATACGGACTTGTCAGAAGAGAAGAGAGGCAGACTACCTTTTTTTCATTCTAGAGAATTCTTATAGGGCACATTAAAACTATATTTGCTTCTAGGTAACCATACTCATCACACTATTGTCTCAAAGTGATCCTACTATTAACTAAAACCCACTGTGCCAGACATTTGGGAGATAGCGTGAGTAGGATCCCACCCTTAAATGTCTTATCCTGTCAGACAAGATAAAATTGCTCATATGACAGAGCATTTACTACTTAAGGTAGTCATCTCAATTGTTATATTCATTGTGATAACATACACATACAATAAAATTTATCATTTTAGCCATTTAAAAATGTACAGTGCAGTAGCAGGAAATATATTCACGTTGGTGTGCAACTGTCACCACTACTCATCTTTAGAACGTTTTTGTCTTCCCAAATTGAAACTCTATTTCCATTAAATAGTAACTGACTCCCCATTTCTCCCTGGCAACGACCATTCCACTTTCTGCCTCCATGAATTTGACCACTGTAGGTTCCTCATAAAATGGAATCATCAAATATTCGCCTTTTTTTGTGGCTGGCTTATTTCACTTAACATAATGTGTTCAAAGTTCATCCATGTTATAGCATGTGTCAGAATTTCCTTCAGTTTTAAGGCTGAATCATATTCCATTGTACATATATAACACATTTTGTTTATCCAGTCATCCCTTGATGGACACTTGGTTTACTCTTACCTTTTAATTGTAAGTAGTGCTGCTATGAACATGGTGTACAAATATATTTTGAGACCTTGATTTCAACTCTTTTGGGTGTATACCCACAAGTGGAATTGCTGGATCATATGGAATTAATAATTGTTTTTAATACTTCCAGAATTTTTTAAAAGTTATTTATTTATTTGAGAGAGAGAGAGAGAGAGAGAGAAAGCAGGTGAGCACAGGGAGGGGTTGAGAGAGAAAAGGAGAGGGAGAGAATCCCAAGCAGACTCCCCACTGAGAACTACTCTAAGTGCTTCACCACATTATCTCATTTAACCTGGGACCACCCTATGAGGTAGGTACTATTACCATCTCCATTTTATAACTGAAGAGATGGAGACACCAACAGGTAAGGCAAGGGTCCACTTTTAAGCCAAATTGAATCAAATCTCACAACCCTGAGATCATGACCTGAGCTGAAATCAAGAGTTGGATGCAAAAACAACTGAGCCACGTTTAGGTGCCCCAGCTTCCATAATGTTTTAAAAAATGTTTTGCTTGGCTGTCCTAGAGAATTTTTGTTTGTTTTTTTTTTTCCTCATCTTCCTTAGACAAGATACAAAACTTCAGATCTGGATAAATTTAACTCAGTTTGGAGTCTCTCTGATCAAATTTGATTTTCAACAACAGCTGGTGCCAATTTTTGAAAAGCCTTTATTGGAATAGTAAGGGCACTAGATGCCAATTACCTGTTGAAAGTATTGAAGTCTAGATACCTTTTGGCAGAACACCAATGAAGATCCTTCTGTATAGGATTTCTCCTTTTCACACAATGCATAATCTGTATTCTAGAGAGTTGGGACATGCAAATAGCATGTCAATGTGATTATGCTAAACGCCATGTTGCCCTCAGAGTTTAAAAGCTGAATACTTATTTGGTCTCAATGTCATCGGAGGGCCCCTCTTTAGCCTGTCTAATCTGACAAGCACCAACAGATGACACAAAGGTGATGTCACTTGCTCTCCTGTTTGCTCCCCTGTCTACTAAAAGCTGGCAGTGGGAGACTGCAGTGCCTTAAGAGTCAAGTCTCTAAAATAGTAGAATTTAAGAACTTCAAATAATAAACAGCCCTCATCTACATTGAAATTCTTGTGACTTTTTCTTCCCAAAGTACCAATTCACAGCATCAGACATTCTTTACATAAAATATTCTGTGAAAAAGTCCCTTGCTTTACATAAGGCTCATTTATGTGGAAAGCATTAACTTATCACTGTCACTTTATTCATTAATTTGAAATGTGAACCTTCTAATTTTTTTAAAGATTTATTTATTTATTTTAGAGAGACAGAGAGTTCGAGTGGGGGGAGGGGCAGAGGGAGAGGGAGAGAATCCCAAGGAGACTTGTTGCTGACCGTGGAGCCCAACTTGGGGCTCCATCTCAGGACTCGGAGATCATGACCTGAACCAAAACCAAGAGGAGGTCGCTCAACTGACTGAGCCACCCAGGCGCCCCAAAATGTGAATCTTTTGACTATGTATATCCCATATCCATTTAACATTTCAGTTACATTTACCGAATCCCCTCTTATAATAAGTGGTGAATTGTCAGGATGTCACAGGATCGCCATCAAACCCAATTCGAGTGGTATTCATTGTGTCAGCCAGTGTGCTGGGTGTACACTGGTAAGCAAAGCTGAAACACAGATGCCCCCTCAAGGATCTTATCCTCCTGATTTACATTCTAAAACCCGTACCTCTTTCAGTCTGCCTCACCTTAGTAAAGGGCATTGATGTTCAATCAGCTGCTCTAGCCAGAATCTAGGACTTTTCTTTGTTTTCCTCTCTCTCAAACCCCCAATCCCACTCCCTTCTCTTCTTCCTCCAAGGTAGATTTCGGCAACATTTACTTCTTTCATCTCTACTGCCATCATCTGAACACATGCCACCATGATTTATAGCCTGGATTACTCTAATAGCCGTGATAACTTCCTAACTGGTCTTTCTAGGTCTGCTATTGTTCCCCTTCCATCCCTTTCCATCTCTCCAGGAACCAGTGATCTGTTTAGCACCTGCCCCTCCCCCTCCCAGGGGCTTCTCACTGCACTTCCAATAGAACCAAAACCCCTATAACACTCTGCATGGTATGTCCCTGACTTTCTCTCCAAGCTTCTCTCCTGCCACTCTCCGCTCTGCCCACTCTCCTCTTGCCACACTGGCGAGCTGGCAGTCCTTTCAGTGCTTTAACAATGACAAGCTCTTCTCAGCCTCAGAACTTTGACACATGCTGTTCCTTCTGCTGGGGATGCTCTTTCCCTGCCTGGCAACTCCTCACATCCTTAAGATTTAAGCTTAAATGTTTTCTCTTCAGGGAAGGATTCCCTGAAAATGCTGGATAGGTCTCCCCATTAATGTGTGTGTGCGTTTTACTTCATCAAGACTTCTGCTATTTCTTAAGAGTATTTTTTTCTTATTTATTGTAAAAGCCTTTGTTATATGTAGTACAGATATTTTCCCAGTAAACTGTTGCCTTTTAACTTTTTTTCAGGTTTAATTTTCTGCTTAAGTTTCAAGTAATAAAGCCCATTAATCTTTTCTATTTTGTTTCATGATACCATGCTTAGGGTCTTTCTTCTCCACAAAATTTTGTAAAGCAATCCCTTATTATTTTTTTCTGAAGTTTTTGTTATTTCTTAAACTTTTCTGAAATTTATTTTGCTATATGGTGTAAAGGAGGAATTGATGTTTTATTCCTTGAGTTGTGGCCATGGCATTTTCTTCTCTCCTAGGAGGAGGAATTGCTAGAGATTGGTAAAGTTTTTGTTTGTTTTGGATTGGTAAAGTTAAAGGACATTAATTGGGTCATGCCTTCTCAGAGTAGAGTCTTATGGTAGATATATAAATAAGATTGTAGTGGGTATTAGAATAGGAAGATCTAAGATTTGGATTTGAGTGGTGGGGCAGAAATGGAGGAAATAGGAAATAATGAGCTTAGGCAAAGGCACTTGTTCTTCAAGTTTCAGACTATTCCCTAAAGTTCTGCCTTGAAGTCTGGCATTAAACCTTATCTAATAGCAAATGTGTTTGTTGTTGCTCTTTTTTTTTTTTTAATTTTAACAAAGTGCTTATTTTTATTTACATCTTTTTTTTTTTTTTTAAAAATTTTATTTATTTATTTGACAGAGATAGAGACAGCCAGCGAGAGAGGGAACACAAGCAGGGGGAGTGGGAGAGGAAGAAGCAGGCTCACAGCAGAGGAGCCTGATGTGGGGCTCGATCCCATAACGCCGGGATCACGCCCTGAGCCGAAGGCAGACGCTTAACCGCTGTGCCACCCAGGCGCCCCTATTTACATCTTTCTTTGTGCATGTATTTCCCTTGTGGACCGTAAGGGAAGAGGTTGTTGACCTAGAGTAGGGTTCAGATGTTTCTGGCCAAAGATCATATTAATTACATCTTCCCGTTTTCAACTCTAATCACACATTTGTTTCTAAAAGTATATTTTATTATATTACCTTCAATCAAATGAACATTTATGTGAGTGCTACAGATATATGTTGATTTAAAAATTTTTGCCTTGTAACAAAAGATACTTTATGTCTATGCATATATAAAATAGAGTTATAATACTGAAGATAGTTTCAAGTAATAGCTATTTAAGTAATAGCTGTTGACTTAATCATCTAGCAGTAAGTGGAAAAGACTTTTCTGTCTCCATAAACAGACATGTTATCATAAATTGGCACCATAGAATGGTGATACCAAATGAAAGCAGTGTTTGAGGAAATGATTTAAAGATAAGAAAGGCCCTAGCCTCAGCAATCAGACAACAAAAAGAAATAAAAGGCATCCAAATCATCAAGGAAGAAGACAAATTTTCACACTTTGCAGACAACATGATACTCTATGTAGAAAACCCAAAAAAGCCCACCAAAAAACTTCCAGAACCAATACATGAATTTGGCAAAGTCACAGGGTATAAAATCAATGTACAGAAACATGTTACATTTCTGTATACCAATAATGAAGCAGCAGAAAGAGAAATCAAAGAATCGATCCCATTTACAGTTGCTCCAAAACCAATAAGATGCCTAGGAATAAACCTACCCAAAGAGGTAAAAGATCTGTACTCTGAAAACTATAGAACACTTATGAAATTGAAGATGACACAAAAAAATGGAAAAAATTCCATGCTCATGGCTTGGAAGAACAAATATTGTAAAAACGTCTATACTACCTGAAACAAACTACACGTTCAATGCAATCCCTATCAAAATAACATCCACTTTCTATAGAGCTAGAACAATCAATTCTAAAATTTGTATGGAATCGGAAAGTACCCTGAATAGCCAAAGAAATGTTGAAAAAGAAAACCAATTAGCATCACAATTCCATACTTCAAACTGTATTACAAAGCTGTAATCATCCGACACTATGATACTGACACAAAAACAAACACACAGATCAGTGAAACAGAATAGAAAACCCAATGATGGATCCACAACAATGATGGACCCACAACAATCAATGGAACAGAATACAGAACCTAATGATGGTCAACTAATCTTCAACAAAGCAGGAAAGAATATCCAGTGGAAAAAAGACAGTCTCTTCAACAAATGGTGTTGGAAAAATTGGACAGCCACACGCAGAAGAATGAAACTGGACCACTTTCTCATGTCATACACTCACAAAAAACTTCAAAATGGATGAAAGACCTGAATGTGAGATAGGAATCCACCAAAATCTTGGAGGAGAACACAGGCAGCAACCCCTTTGACCTTGGCCGTAGCAACTTCTTACTAGACACATCTCCAGAAGCAAGGGAAACAAAAGGAAAAGTGAAGTATTGGGACTTCCTCAAGATAAAAATTTCTGCACAGTGAAGGAAACAATCAACAAAACTAAAAGGCGACCTACAGAATAGGAGAAGATATTTGCAAATGACATATCTGATAAAGAATTAATATCCAAAATCTATAAAGAACTTATGAACTTCAACACCCCAAAACCAAATAATCTGGTTAAGAAATGGGCAGAAGAAAGGAATAGACATTTTCCCAAAGAAGACATCCAGATGGCTAACAGGCACATGAAAAGATGCTCAGCATCCCTCAGCATCAGGGAAATGCAAATCAAAACCATGATGAGATACCACCTCACACCTGTCAGAATGGCTAAAATTAACAAGTCAGGAAACAACTGATGTTGGTGAGGATGCAGAGAAAGGGGAACCCTCTCACACAGTTGGTGGGAAGGCAAACTGTGCAGCCACTCTGGAGAACAGTATGAAGATTCCTCAAAAAGTTAAAAAGAAAACTACCTTATGATCCAGCAATTGCACTACGAGGTATTTATCCAAAGGATACAAATATACTGATTCGAAGGGGCACATGCACCCCCATGTTTATAGCAGCATTACCAACAATAGCTGAACCATGGAGAGACCCTGAATGTCCATCAACTGATGAATGGATAAAGATGTGGTTAATAGGGACGCCTAGGTGGCTCAGTCGTTAAGCGTCTGCCTTCGGCTCAGGGCGTGATCCCAGGGTCCTGGGACCGAGCCCCAGATCAGGCTCCCTGCTCTGGTGGGGGCCTGCTTCTTCCTCTCCCATTCCCCCTGCTTGTGTTCTCTCTCTTGCTGGCTGTTTCTCTCTCTGTCAAATAAATAAATAAAATCTTTAAAAAAAAAAGATGTGGTTTATATATATACAATGCAATATTACTCAGCCATCAAAAAGAATGAAATCTTGGCATTTGCAATGACTTGGATGGAACTACAGTGTATTATGCCAAGCGAAATAAGTCAGTCAGAGAAAGACAAATACCGTATGATTTCAGTCATACGCAGAATTTAAGAAACAAAACAGATAAACATAGGGTAAGGGAAGGAAAAATAAAATAAGATAAAAACAGAGAGGGAGGCAAACCATAAGAGACTCTTAATGATAGAGAACGAACTGAGGGTTGCCAGAGGGGAAGTGGGTGGGAATGGGCTAAATGGGTGGTGGTTATATGTAAGTGATGAATCACTAAATTCTACTCCTGAAACTAATACTATGCTATATGTTGATTAACTTGAATTTAAATAAAATCCTGGGGAGAAAAAATAAACATAAGAAGAAAGGGTCATTTCTTGGTCAAAGTAGTTTCTTACTCTATTCACAGAATTAAAGGAATAGTGACTTTTAGAGATTCAAAGGGCTTTGCAGTTAATCAACTACAACCTTTTCCTTTTTCAAATGATAACTTAGAAGTAAAGAAAGCAATGCAACAGGCAGATTCTTGAACAAAGGTTAATTCTCTGTCCAATACTTGATAAAGACCATCTATTTGCCAACCATTGCCCTTAGGTGTTTCCACAGTGAATCAAGCACAAGTATTCTCTAAATATTTTAATAGAAATGTAAATAGTTGGATGGAAGAGTAGGTGTTCACTTGTATAGCCAGAATGAGAAATAGAAAGTGGGAAGGACCAGATTGGAGTTCTGAAATATTATTAGAATGATCTCTTATATGATAATTATTGTCATCAACAATAGTAGTGATAAAAGATGTACCTATTATCTTACAATTTATATGGTATATAATGCATAAAAAATAGTCCCTTCCCTGAAGGAATTTTTAATATGGCTCATATGCTAAAGAAGGTAAATAGAAGAAAAAGGAAGAGGAGTTCACATTTATTAAGTGTTGTATGCTGAGCATTTTAAGTGCATTGTTAATGCATTGAATAATCAGAACATTCCTATGATGAGAGTATAAATATTATCAGTTTTATAGACGGGGAAACAGAGGCACAGGAAGGGAAAATGACTTCTCTAAGATCATATAGTGGGAAAGTGGTGGAGACACACACACAAATAGCATGTAATAAGTGCTAGGGGCATCGTCTTCACAAAAAGTGCTATAGGAAGTTGAATTGTGAGTTGGACCTGTTGAGATGGTTTCATGGAAGAGGTGGGACTTATGTCAGACTCCAGTACAATGGGAGAACTTTAGAGGTGAGAGGAGGAGTGATATGAACAAATACAGGAATATTCTTGGTTTGTGTAGATAGGAGGACGTTATGATCAGTTTGACAGGAGTGAACAATGCTGGGCCAAGGTATGCTAGGGTCAGGTTTTGGCCGTTTGAGACATGACAAATACTCATTAAAACTTAGTTCATATCTAGAATGGCCAAGGAATTGGGAGAGAGGCTGAGGTCAAGAAAGCCAGTTAGGGGAATGTTGAAGTAGTCCAGGGGTACAGATAAGGACCAAAACTAGGGTTGAGGAAGAGGTGATGTAGAATGTGCTAAGCTGAATAATGGTCCCCCAAAGATGTCTGCATCCTAATCTCTGGAACCTGTAAATATGTTCTCTTATATGATAAAAGGGACTTTGCAGATGTGATCAAGGATCTTGAGATGGGGGAGATTATCCTGGATTATCCAGGCATGCCCAGTGTAATCATAAGGATTTTGTAAGAGGGAGGCAGGAGGGTCAAAGTTAGGAGAAGGTAATGCTAGTTTGGAAGTAGAGATAGGAGTGATGTAGCCATAAGCTAAGTAATGTGAGCAGCTTCTAGAAGCTGGGAGAGGTAAGGAACTCATTTTCCTCTGGAGCTTCCAGAAGTAATCAGCCTTGCCAACAACTTGATTTTATCTCCATAAGACTCACTTGGGACTTCTGGCCTCCAAAAGTGTAAAAGAATAAATTTGCTTTGTTTTAAGCCACTAAATTTTTGTTAATTTGTTACAGCAGAAATAGGAAACTAAAATGATAGCATTTGATGATTGATTGAATAAGGGGAGAAGAATTGAGGATCAAAGTAATTCTAAGATTCTGAAGATTATGAAGGCAATGGAAGGAGAATGTATTTCTGGGGGAAAGATGAGTTCAATTTTATATATTTTATTTGGGTTCTAGGGAAGGCATCCCTAGAATCGAGTTTACCTTATATGAGGTTTTGATGTAGGGGTTTCAGGAAGGGGCCCTTTAAGGGAGGCAAAATGCAGCTTTCCCATTGCACAACAATACTTCTATCATTTTGATCAGTTATATCAGTTAGAGATGAAGCCACCTCATTTAAAATTCCCTTCTATGAGAGAATAGCCAAATATTAAGCCTTATTGCATTTTAAGACAGACCAATTTATTTGATTCTTAGATTTGGTAAGCAGTTAAGGCAAAGGTTCATAATGAAAAGGAAGAGGAGTACATATGTCCATCCCTAGATGCAAAGAGTCCATAAAGACTCTTAGGATGGTATTCATAATTACGTGAGCAAATGCACCACTTTTTGAAGACAATGTGTAATGCCATCAGATTCTCAAAAGGGTAGAAGATCGAAAACAGAAGTTTAGAATCATGTGCTAATGGTGTGGGGTACCAGAGGGTGCAGGAAGAAAGGTGAAGGGGAAGAGGACTCAGAAAGGGCAACACACGGAAACTCTACAGCTATTCATTTGCTGTAGCTTGGTACCACTAATTCCTGTTCCTCTTGCCCCATACTAGACCCATATATTAGGACTTTTTGTGTCTCTAGACCCAGTTTGCAAAGAGGCTTCAGAGTTCATTCTGTTAAGAGTCCTTTTATTTGCTGACAATGTGTTCTTTAAAAAATTCTGTTTTACCAAATATTTCATCTACATTCCTCAATATTTTTCTCAATATTACAAATACTATTATCTCCACAAAGTGGATATTAAAATAACTTAATGTAGCATTATCATTGGCAATCTCTTCAAAAAGAGATGGGGTATAGAAAGCTTAGGGAGCTTCTAATTAACAGCAACTCTTTTTTTTTTCCAGTGATATAAATCATTGAGTTGCTTAGTTGATCTCCTAAGTAAAATGTTTCTGTGGTTAAATTTGATGTCTGTCCCAGATACTAAGAGATCCTTCTCAATGTAGCTTAGATTCAGCATAGCCAAGTCCACTGAATGCTTTAGAGGCTGACTGGCAGTCAGATTCTCTTCCCTAAACAATTTATTTAGGTAACTGGTTTTCCACCTCTGGATGGACCAAAACAGTTTCCATTTTGTTTTACAATGTAATGTTGACTTGGGGCCTGGGTGGCTCAGTTGGTTAAGTGTCTGCCTTTGGCTCAGGTCATGATCCCAAGGTGCTGGGATGGAGCCCCGCATTAGGCTCCCTGCTCAGCAGGGAGCCCACTTCTTCCTCTCCCTCTGCTGCTACCCCGCTTGTGCGCGCTCCCTCTCTCTGTGTCAGATGAATAAATAAAATCTTTAAAAAATCCCAAACAATATAATGTTGACTTTTTAAAAGTAAAAATGATTAATGTCAAGATTTCCTTTAAAAATACTATGAAAAATCATAAAAAAGTACTGTAAAGGAATGGACAAGGTTTGTACCTGATGGAGTTTCCTATGGATATGACTGATTTTCTTGGGTCCTCTCCACAGACATTAAGTTTCACTTTAACACCCAAAGTCTGACTTTGTGGGATAAATACAATAAATTTAAATATTTTCCAGCTTCTACATTATACTCATTCATAAACGGTACCTGTTCTGTTGTAAGATCAAGGAAAATATGATTTGTCTTTGAAATGACTAGAATTTCAAGGTCAAGTCTTGTATACATGCAATCTTACATAATTTATATGTTTTCTGAATGAAATTAATATGGAACTCTCGTTTTACTGATACTATAATAAAATATCATGTGGAGAGAGATACTTTGTAAAACAGATTTGGCTAACCTACATTTACTTGCAAAATGATGTCAATGCTTGTTGGAAAGATCTAGCCAGGGAGTATAACTCCCCGTATATCTTGACTAAGAATAGACTTTGTCAGTTTGTAAATGTCATTCTTTTTGATTAAGTTGACACTTTTGGAAGAACACACATGGAGCTCTCAGAGAAAGAGAACTCTGGGCTAAGATGCCAGATCAATAAGTCAGTCCTGGCATCAACCTGGTAACAGATGCCATAGCTAGACTGCATTAAAATCCTATTGTAGATGCTTTTTGTAGCAATGTACTTACCTCTGTACCACAAACCAGTTGGCTTAAAACAACAGAAATGTATTATCTCACAATTCTGGAGACTGAAGTCCAAAATCAATGTGTTGGCAGTTTGATGCCTTCAGGAGGCTGTCAGGGAGAATCTACTCTCTATGCCTCTCTCCTTCTTTCAGTGGTTATTTGGCATTCCTCGGTTGGTAGACTCCTGTCACACCTATCTCTATTTTCACATGGCATTTTCCCTGTGTGTCTCTGTGTGTTCACATGGCCATCTTACAAACACATCAGTTATTGGATTTAGGACCTCTTCATCCTCACTTTATGGCCTATGACCTCATTTTAATGAAACTAATTACATCTGTAAAGATCCTATTCCAAATAATTCACATTCTGAAGTTCCAGGTAGTCATGGATTTTGGGGGAAGCTATTTAATTCACTACACCTTCCAAACCATTAACCCTCAGTACAGGGTACATCAGTACAATCCATCAGAACATAATATTAATAAGGCCCAGGGTACATGTTTCATTCCAGGTACTGGGCAGGTTGTTCTAACTGGTTCTAGGCTGATAGTTATATATCTACATTGAAATTTTATCCAGTTAATCAAAAAGGAAACCAGGCAAGAACTTGAATGGAATAGTATAAATCCACTCCTGAAGGCTACAAAAGAACTCAAAGTACATGCTTATTTGATGGTTGGTCAGTAAGGTCATTTTCTTCTATAAAGCCTGGGACACACTGGTACACATAATAAGGTGATTGATGCCAAAGATGATTGGACCACAATGGATTATTACAAGTCATGACACTACATTTTCTTTCTCTTTCTTTCTTTTCTTCTTTCTTCTTTCTTTCTTTCTTTCTTTCTTTCTTTCTTTCTTTCTTTCTTTCTTTTTCTTTCTTTCAAGATTTTATTTATTTATTTGACAGAGAGAGACAGCGAGAGAGGGAACACAAGCAAGGGGAGTGTGAGAGGGAGAAGCAGGCTTCCCGCTGAGCAGGGACCCTGATGCGATGCGGGCCTCGTTCCTAGGACCCTGGGATCATGACCTGAGCTGAAGGCAGACGGTTAACTAACGGCTGAGTCACCCAGGCGCCCCTACATTTTCTTTTTGAGAAGTGCGCAATAAAATGCATTCTATGGCTGCCATTCTATTGATGGATGAAATAAATTCTGACACTTCGTCTGTTGTTTTTTTTTAAGATTTATTTATTTATTAGTGGGAAGGGGCAGATGGAGAGGGAGAGAGAGAATCTCAAGCAGGCTCCATGCTCCAGCATGGCTCCAGCATGAGGCTGACAGAGAGTTCAATCTCAATCTCAGGACCCTAAGATCATGACCCGATCTGAAATAAAGAGTCCGCTGCTTAACTGACTGAGCCACCCACGTGCCTCACTTTGTCTGCTTTTTATTTTGCCATGGAACCTGGTGAACCATCGATTGTTATTGGTACGTGCATGTGTGTGGATAAGAATATGATTAATAACAGTCTGAGTTTGTACAGAACTTTCTTCTTGGAACCTTTTATTTTTGGCAGGTGTGTGGGAAGATTGAGAAGTCACATGACACCAAACAATTTCAGCAAGAACCAACAAACCTACCATACATTTTTATGCATTTAGGTAATTTTTGATATGAATGTTTCGAAACATCTTACCTAAGCTGATTTTCAGATGTGTGCCGCATGGCTTTTTATTTTACTAGAGTATTTTTTGTTTTATTTTTAATTGTTTATATCCCACATATTCTAGTCAAGACATAAGGTGACTTATAAAATTTGTACGGTAAAAACAATAACATGAAAACCAAACCGAAACAACCCCAATATTGGTAAGGGGGTTAGACAAGGGCTACTTAGACATCGTGTGTGTATTTAGCTGGTGCGATCTTTTGTTAGGGAATATTGGCAACACACTACAAAGCCTTAAGACTCTGCATTCTGCCTGACCTAGCAACTATTCTCTTAGGAATTTATCTTAAGGAAATAAGGAAATAATCAAAGGTGAGGGCAAATAATTAGTTATATTCACTACGTGTAGCTATGTTGCACTATTGTTTATAATGGCAAAGAATGGAAAATGAATACATGATAAGAAATTGGTTAAAATACAGTATATCCATTTTGTAGGTAAATATAATTTACATGCAATTTAAAATGATGTTGTAGAATAGTATTTAATTCTATTGAAGATGTTAAATGTATTGTTAAATTCAGAAAGCATTGTGTGAAATGTATAAAATGAGCCACTTTTAGAAACGCATATACATGCATGGGAAAGGTACAAAATATTAGGAACTAAAAATGGGTGGTGAATGGACTGATCATTTTTATTTTCTTCTTTTTTCGTATATATATTTTACGTATCTTATGTAGCAAATATTTATTACCTTTGTGAAGAGAAAAGCAAGTTTGTTTTTCTTTAAGTAGGTGAGAAAATGAATACAATGGGAAAATGTCATAGGAAAGTTAAAATGAACCTTGAAATGAGGTTACTTCTCAAAATGTATGCAGTAAGATTCTGTACAGATGGGACATACATTTTGTTCCAGGCTTTCAAAAGCCAATGGAAAGAGGGAAACAGAAATAGCCATAGTATCTTTAAGATGATACTACAGTATCTAAAATAGCTATAAGGTAAGAACAATTTATTAGTCAACAATTTAAAAGTGAATATAATGACTGATTTCACTGGGCTGTTACCTACATGTAGGATGAAGACAAATGCTGGAGACCAATGGAAAGTTAAGTACCAGTTATCAGTTCCGTTTTATATAAACGGTAGCCATAAAGTTTGGAAACATGATACCATTTTATTTTATTTTTTTACAGATTCATATTAAGTTATTTTGTGTTATATTTTATATCAATTTTACAGACAGAACCCCTCTGATTACTTGCTTCTTTTGGAGTATGTTGAAGATAAAGCTTTAATGCGTGTGTGTGTGTGTGTTTTAAGATTTTTATTTATTTGAGAGAGAGAGAGAGCGCAAGCACAAGCAGGGGGGAGGCAGAGGGAGAACCAGACTCCCTGCTGAGCAGGGAGCCCGATGCGGGGCTTGACCTCAAGACCCTGGGATCATGACCTGAGCTGAAGGCAGACTCTTAACCAACTGAGCCACCCAGGCATCCCTTAAAGATATGTTTATTTATTTTTATTGACTTATTTTTTTCTATTACTCAGAATTATTGCATTTATGAAATATTTCACAATCCAATTCCCAGTGTAGTAAGAAACCTTATGAAGCCAGTAAAGCCAAGGTCTACACCAGCAGTCATTAGTACAACTGTCAGACCAAAAAAAAAAAAAAAAAGGAAAAGTTTTTCAATAATTTAGCATTTTTCACTTTAACAACTTTTTTTGTTTATTCATTTTTTTATAATGATTTTTTTATTATGTTATCTTAGTCACCATACAGTATATCCTTAGTTTTTGATGTAATGTTCCATGATTCATTATTTGCGCATAACACCCAGTGCACCATGCAATATGTGCCCTCCTTAATACCCATTACTGGCCTATCCCAGTCCCCCACCCCCTTCCCCTCTGAAACCCTCAGTTTGTTTCCCAGAGTCCATACTCTCTCATGGTTCATTCCCCCTTCTATTTACCCCCCTTCATTCTTCCCTTCCTTCTCCTACCGATCTTCCTGCTATTTCTTATGTTCCATAAATGAGTGAAACCATATGATAATTGTCTTTCTCTGCTTGACTTATTTCACTTAGCATAATCTCCTCCAGTCCCGTCCATGTTGCTGCAAATTTTGGGTAATCGTTCTTTCTGATGGCTGAGTAATATTCCATTGTATATACGGACCACATCTTCTTAATCCAGTCATCTGTTGAAGGGCATCTCGGCTCCTTCCACAATTTAGCTATTGTGGACAATGCTGCTATGAACATTGGGGTGCATATGGCCCTTCTCTTCACTACGTCTGTATCTTTGGAGTAAACACCCAGTAGTGCAATGGCTGGATCATAGGGTAGCTCTATTTTTAACTTTTTAAGGGACCTCCACACTGTTTTCCAAAGTGGCTGTACCAACTTGCATTCCCACCAACAGTGTAAGAGGGATCCCCTTTCTCCACATCCTCTCCAACATTTATTGTTTCTTGCCTTGTCAATTTTTGCCATTCTAACTGGCGTAAGGTGGTATCCCAATGTGGTTTTGATTTGAATTTCCCTGATGGCTAATGATTTTGAACATATTTATTTATTTTTAAAGATCTTATTTACTTGAGAGAGAACTAGTACTAGTGGGGGTAGTGGCAGGCAGAAGGAGAGGGGAAGCAGACTCCCCGCTGAGCAGGGAGCCCAACATGGGGCTCAATCCGAGGACCCTGGGATCACCCCCTGAGCTGAAGGCAGACACTTAACTGACTAAGCCACCCAGGCACCCCAAGGTTTATTTGGTAAAAATGAGAGAAGTCAACTGAGACAGGACATCAAATATGCTTCTGCTATGATCGAGGAAAATGTGTTACTGCACCACATTCATTGCAACAGGAACTATGCCTCGCCACAAGGAATAACACACTTAGCGTATCAGGTAATGCTATGGAACATAACGTATGACGGTAAAGCAAGAAACCATTCATCATGCATATTCACCTGCATTTCCTGAATTTATGGCCAAGTTTTAAAGCTGCCTAATACTGTTTTATGCATGCCCCTTTGTAATTCCATAGGGTCACTTTAGTTTTTCTAGGATATAATAAAATTCCTGAAATTTCATTTGACCCAGATTTAATCTTTAACTGGAAAGAAAAGGGGTTTTTCATTTTGATGATTTTATTTTGATTTGACACAAGTCAACTTCTGGAGAATTAGTTTTTGTTTGTTTGTTTTTTTTGTTATTGTTTTCCATCCAGAAAGGTAAAACAGTTGCCTGATTTTTGGTTAAAATCTGTGCACACTGTGCAGCTACACAGCAATAGACACGCTTTTTGCTGTATTCCCCCAAGGACTTGTTTTGTCAGCGCGGTCCTAGTCGTAGGTTGGATGCCACTTCCAAGGGTACAAGTTTTGGGACCTGTAAGAGGAGAATTTTCATGAAAGATGTCACTTCCTAAAGACTTTATTGCATGCATCTTCAGGGAAAAACCAAAGCCCACCCTAAAGGCTTTCTTAGGAAATGCTCAACCATCCAGTCTTTTTAAAATATTAATTCATATTAACCTATATGATATTACTGAGTTTCTTACACTTAAGGTAAGGTGGTTGTGCTTCACCCAAATGGATTGATTTTTAAAAAATGCAAAATAAAACTATGAATAGTTTCAAGAAACACAGAGGAATAGTCATAAAGGCTATAAGCTCTTCGTAGTCAGGAATAATGCTTCTTATCCAAGAATACATATAGAAGACATTGACTAAATATTTAACAATTATTCGACCGATGGCAGTATTGATTAACCATGATATTTTTTTTTCCAAGTTATTTTTCACATTAATAAATCAATGCTGGGTATTATAGGACAGTTTTCAATAAGCTTAGATAATTTAGCCTGGGCATATATAGGCTTCTTGGGTAAACTGTATTAAACAACAAAAAACAGTGAAAACATGTAAAAAATATTTTACAACCAATTTTTCCTTCGAATACTGACTACATGGACAAAATGAGTATCTTGGCGGGGGAGACCAAGCAACACCTTTGTCATTATGTAGCTTTACAGGGTGTGCACATATTCCCTATCAAATAATCAGTGTTTCCCTTTCCCAGAGGTGAAGACACTTATTCTTCAAAAGTATACCTGAAAGACAGAATGTTGTGGCCAACCTGTTTTTTCCCCACAAGTTTGATCTGTCTCTAAGTTTACCAAGTTCATGTATGTCCGCCAGGTAAGGAAGTTAAACACAGAAAACAATAATCATTAAACAGTATTCCTACTGTGCTGGGAATTTCTTTCAATTCAAAATAGGCACATGCATTTCAAAAAGTGAGCTGTAAAAAATGGGGCAAATGTGTATCTGTTCAGGTAGAAGTGTAGCAGCACTGGGTATCATCCCCTTGTCACTGGGGATTCCTCATCTGTCCAATGCTAGAGCTGGACCACATGATCTCTTCTGCCTGTCAAAGGTTATAGTTACAATTTATCACACCTCTTATTATTTATTTTTTGCTTTCCAATATTTTTTAATGTAAAATTTTAAAACATACAGAGAAGTTGGAAGTAATATACAATGAACACCCATCTACCTACCATGTAGAGTCTATAATTAACATCTTGGGATACTGGGTTTGTTACATGTATATCCAGCGATCCATCTCTCTATCCATCCTTCAATCCATCTTTTAAAATTTTTCAAAATAAGTTGCAGATATCAGAATACTTCCTCCTAAATATGTCAGTGTGCATAGCATTAGCTGGAAGTCAGTTTTGTTTACAGTTGTTTTTTAGGTTAAATCATTATTTTTAACATGAATGTTTTTCTTTCATAACATTTATCATGGTTAGCAACTATGTACTCCTTGGTATATTTATTTGTTAATGTTTGCCTCCCCCTTGAAGGCAACAGGGACTGTGCCATTTTGCTCAACAAGATATTCACAGGGGCTTGTATTACAATAGATGCTCAATATACAGTATATTTGTTAGGGAACATAGGGGAAGACAGAAAGAAATGGATGGAAGACAGAGCTATAGAAAAGCAAAGGAACCAGTTTAAATATCTGTTGTTAAGGTTATTGTTGGTGCTGAGGCCATTTAAAGCCATTTTGGTAAATGGAGCAGGACATGCTCGCTAAGGAAATTGGCATTTTATGTTGGTTCAATTAAGAAAATAAAATGAAGTACTCTGAGTATCTTCACTGATTGTTCTGCATTTAAGTAAGTTCCTAGGGTTCAGCCCACCTCCAGGCTTGAGTCTTTCATAACCTTTTTTCCTCAAGATGAAATTTCATATGAAAACACTTAAGCCATGGGGCAAATATATTGACCTAAATGCTGATTGATTACAAACCTCATATTTGGCACATGAAAATAGAATCTTGTGCTCTCCTTCTCAACCATGGGGAACCTCCCTCCCTACCATGACTCCTCTCTGGTTGTTTCCCCAGCTCCTTTTCTGATACCATTTCTAAACTGGGATTATTTCTTTGTGAGATATCTAGACTTCTGTGATACTGCATAAGGGAATCTTGTTACTCTTGTCCCCAGTGTTTGCTTGTTTCTTTTTTTTAAAGATTTTTATTTATTTACTTGTCAGAGAGAGAGAGAGTACAAGCAGGGGGAGTGGCAGGCAGAGGGAGAAGCAGGCTCCCGACCGAGGAAGGAGCCAGATGCTCATGACCTGAGCTGAAGGCAGACACTTAACTGACTGAGCCACCCAGGCGTCCCATTCCCAGTGTTTCTAAAGGTGTCCAGTGTGATTCAAACTTCAAAGGCTGCAATTTTCTTAGATGACCTTAGCTACCTGATAATTTGAGATTTTGCTTTTCTTATCTTTCTTGTCCCAGGAGCATTTGACAACTTGCTTTATTTCATTGAGAGTTTGTAAGTTAGCCAACAATGACCCCTCTCCAGAACATACCACTCCTCAAAACTTTATTTTATTTTTTTTTTTGGCTTGGTCAATCTATTAGATTTTCAGAACAGCTAACTGCAGGCTTGACCTGATTTGAACGTCCTTGGGAAGAATCTGGTCTCGAAGGACCTTTCCAGTTCAAATGACAGGTTACAGAAATTCATCCACTAGGAAAGCCAATCTTTTGGGTTAGAGTGGTACTTTCCCAGTGTGTTCTGCTTCTGTGCTTCAAATTTAAGGGGGGAGTGGGGGGGGGACAACAGACACATGAACTCATCTCTGTGAGAATGTTTTCTTCAAAAGGACAAGGACCAAGGGAACTCTGAAAGCGCTGTGACCTTGGGGAGAAGAAAGCTCTGAAATTCAGTGCCAGGGAAAGTAGGGGAGGACCAACTTCTATCCATTAAAGAAGCCACATGGTGTCTTTCAGATGGTAAGATTTAAGATCTACTCAGTGACTTCTTTTCATGCTCCCGCAGCCCCCACTTCCAGTCTCCCAAGCTCTCCTTGCTTCTGCAGCACCGCATCTCCTCTTCGACCCCCAACTCTCCAGGAGGGCCCAGGCAGTGCGGGCCTCTGCATTCCGACTTCCTTCCCGCCTCTCCCACCGCGCAGCCCCGCGTTTCGGCTCCCCTCTTCCTCCAGTCCTCCCAAGAGGCAGGAGACAGAAGACTGTCCACTGCGAAATAAAACGCTTGATAACTCACCCTCAGTTGCCACCCTCTAGATTTTCCTCCCATGCTCAAGGCTTTTGGTCACCTCTGCATAAATATTAAGACCCAGAACCCAGAACCTGAAAAACCCACCGCTGATAGTCCCGCTCGCTTCCCCTCAGTGAAAAGCAATCCAACTCCGGCGCGAACGCTCTGTGCCGAGCAGCCGGTTCCCGGCCGACACACGTCCGCGCCGCTGTCCCCTCGCGGGGCCCGCGGGTCCTGTCACCTCGGGCTGCCCCCGCCTCCCTCCCGGGCCTGGGCCTCTCCCCGCCTCCAGCCCGCGGACCTCGCCGCCCCGCCTCCGGCTCCGCCGCGGCCGCCATTGGTGCCAGTCCGCCCCAGAAGGGCGCCCATTGGCCGGGTGGGAAGTCATTCGCCCAGCGCATTCCGCCGCCCGCAGGCTTGCGGGGAAACTTCCTTATTATTGTGACGCCGAAAACGGAGAAACCCCGAGCCTGGCCCGCGGGGCTGTCACAGTCGGAATCCCGAGCGGCGGCTCGGCGGCCGCCAAGGTACGCGGGTCGGGGGCCGGGGTTCCGGGGAAGAAGGCACCGCGGCGCTGCAGCCGCGCGACCGCCGCGTTCCGCGGGGCACGGCTGACAGCGCGCGGCTCCCGGAGGGGCTGCTGCGGCTGCAGGGCGCTCCCCGCGACGACCTGGAGCCGGACGCACGGGGAGGTCGGGGCGCGGCGGCTGCAGCGCTTGCGGGGCGCTGGAGGCAGGCGGCGGGGCTGCGCCGGGGCCGGGCGCGCTAGGTGCCCTTCGGCTTCGCGCGCGCCTCCCTGGCGTTCTCCGGGCTTGCCCTCTGACCGAAAGAGCCCCCGCGCCCGGAAAGGCCGGAAGCAGCCTTAAAAATGGGAGCGCCCCCCACCCCAACTCGGCTGCGTGCAGACCAGGAGGAATTGCGACGCAGAAAGTCAAAAAGAGGATCCTCCCCTTCCTCCTCGCCTGGCCCTGTTTGAATTCCGGGGCTCCGATGACACCGTCGCGGTGAGCAACGCGGACGCTTCCCCGCGTAATGGGAGCCGGCGAGGCCTCCGCGTTTTGGGGGAACCCCGGCGACCGCGAGGAGTTTGCACTAAGGACGCGAGGCTCGGCGTCTGGGCTGACAGCGCCGGCGGGGCCGCGGCGCCCGGCACCACCCACCCCGCGGAGGCTGTACCCGGCTCGCCGAGCCCGAGTCCGCCTGCGGGGCGGAGCCGGGGCGAGGGTGTGTGTGGACACGTGTGTGTGCGTGTGTGTGTGCGGACACGTAAGTGCGTGGACGGGCGCGGGGGTGTCAGGAGCTGGGACGTTGGGGGCAGGTGGCACTTTGAGTCATTTGTAAACGCGTGGAGTGGGCAAACAGGACAAGTGACAGAGAAGAGCCTGTGTAACCTAAAACAGATGAGCCAGGGAGCGCGGTAGAACAGCACCTGAAGCAGCTGTGCAGAGATTCTGGGTATGCACCGCGGACCCCGGGGAATGTGTATTTGAACTTTGCTTTTGGTCTGTCATGGATTTGGGCTGTGTTCCGGTTACATTGTTCTTTAGCTTTTAAATCAGCCCCACTAGGAAGTACCTTGAATTCATAGCTAAGCAAGCCTTTCAGGATTTTGCTTGCATTCGTTACACACGGAATGCTTTAGCAAAGACGATTCGAGAGCTCTCTTCCATTTTTGTATGTCTTCTGGCTCCTTCCACAAATAGGAAGCTATTTCTAGAACCTTTCATTTGATGATTTGATAACATCAAGTGAGCTGATTTTTAACTCCAGACTGAGAAGAAAGAAAAGTGAAATAAAATGAGGATTGGCAGCCTTTTTAAATGCAGTGACTCTGGAGAGAGATGTCTTGTTTTAGTAGGCAGATTATTCTGAAGCTCTTTCGTCTTATACTTTATTTTACCCTGGGAGAAAGGGGAATGGCATTATACATCAGAAAAGGGAAGTAATATATTTGACCTCCTTTAAAACAAAATAGATGAATTACACATTATTGTTTGACCACACTAAGGCTAGGAACCTTCTGGAGAAAGTATGCAGGAATCAAGGAGGAAGGCTCTCAGCCTCTTTGGCAGAACTCCTCCTTTGGCGTATAAAAAAGAAACGGTTGATTAGCATACAGTTTTACTTGTTCTGTAAGTTGGGTTTTTATTTTTGAAAAAAGAAACAGCGATTCTAAAATGTTCCAAATGGTGTGGGGAGTCATTGGTGATAGCATTTCATTCTGAGTAACAAATTTAAATTTCTTAAGATGTGCATAAGGATTAAAACGATTTTTAAAAACATGAGAGTTGCTCTTGTCCTGGAGATACAAGATAGTTTTGCTGCAGTTTCAGAAGTAAGAGTAATATTCTCCAAATTGAATGAGATTTTCTACATAAAAAGATAGAAATAAAGTTATAACGATAATACATTAAAATTATGGAGGACTTTTTCTTTTGAGAGACTTAAGGTGCCTCTCAGTCTCATCTTGTTTTGCATGAAAGAGGATGTGGTGATGACAGGAATGAAAGAGAAAGTGTTCAAAACAGTTCTGGCAAAATAAGCTGTAATGTATGTGGCACATGGAAAAAATGGAGGAAAATAGACAAAATTGAATTATTTTTCAAAATTTTCTTTTTTTTAACCTAAATGGGAGATTTAAAAATAGTTTTATTTTTCCTTTGTATTTACTACAGATGCCAATAGTTTTTTAAGGTGCTATCTGTGTCTCAAGTTCCCTTTTAGAGGCGACATCTTTGTAGTTGGTTAGAGGTTATCTTATTGGTATTTAACCAAACTCCAGTCTTCAGGTGCAGTTACTGGGGATCATTTAAGCTTGCATAATATAAAGATGTATTTATTTTTAGAAGTTTACTTCTCATTTTCTTTTCAGTAATGTGAAAGTACTTTGTAGCACTGGGCTAATGTTAATTATGATTTCTTTAACCTGCAGGTCTTCAAGGTGAGGGAAAACAATTCTGGCTTCTAGTCCAAATGCCAAGGGTGTGACCTGTGGTGAGTTACCTAATTTCTCTGAATCCAGTGTCCTCATCTTCTACATGAAGATAATATCTAACTCATAGAATTGACAATTAAATAAGATAAACTATGTAAAGGACTCATGTTAGTATAGCTGCATAGAAAGGGACCTTAACAAATCCTTAATGACTTCCCTCTGCTGTGATGTAGTGAAGAGAACAAGGTGAGCCCAGGAAGTAGGAGACCTAGTTTCTGGTCTCTGCTTCAACCACTTCTCAGAGGACCAAAGTTACTTGGCCTCGGAAGGCTTCAGCTGCCATTAAAATGAGGTTAGGAATGTAAGTCTCTTGCCTAGAGGTTGGATCAAATGGACTTTTACGGTCTTTTTAATAAGATGATCCCTTTGATGCTATAACTCTGTTCTCTTTAGACATTTACTGCATTTGGAAATAGTACTTATTGGTGTCGGGGGTATGTGTTTCTGTGTGTGAACCAGTAACTGGATTAATATTATTATAAGTCAGGGTGAATATGGAGGAAAGTCTGGCTATCTGTGAGATTGTTTCATTTACCTCTCCCCCGTCTCTGGCTAACATAGGTTCTGTTTGCCTATAAACATGGCCGGTGATTCAGCTAATATAAGCTCAGCAACTGTAGGCAGTTTCTTTAAACATTTATTTGCAAGATTGGTGAAGGAGTGGAACTTGGCTTCATTTTGTTTGCGAGATGGTATCACATCATGTTTAAGAACATGGACTTTGGAGTCTCGACGAGATTTGAATCCTGCCTTTGCCACTTACTAAGTTTCTATTTTAACTGCTTATTTACATGTAGCGTCTTGGGCACTTAACCTTGCTAAGCCTTGAAGTTATTGTAAAGGGCAAACTAAATAATCCATGTAAAGTTTTTAATAAGACTCAGACACATAGGAGGCTTGCAGTGATAGTGACTATTTTTCTTTATTTAGCAAGTATTTATTGAGCCCCTACTGTGTGGCAGACTCTTTTCTAAGGATTGGGAAATGAACAAAAGAGGCTCAGTCCCTCCTTCACAGAGCTTACTTTCCTGAACTCTAGCATGCCAGTGATACTGAGAAACACCACCCTTTAATGACTGCTTCAATTGTAGAAGGCATTCTACTTCCAGATCTGCTAAAACGTGGTGAGAGGAGGGCACATTTTAGAATGGAGGAAATACGATATTATTTTTTGTCACTGCATAGGGAATGTTTCTGTAGTAGTACCTGGAAAACAAAACTGTTAACAAACTTAAGTTGTGGGAGTGCTGGATTTCCCTGATTTGGGTTCAGGTCACTAGGGCACTTACCAAGCAGCTGCTGGGCTCCCGCACTTTGCTGAGAACTGGAGACACAGAGATGAAACCTATCCCCGCCATGGAGAAGCTCCCAGTCTGTGCAGGGGTGGAGAATTGGTGGACGAGATGCAAGAAGCAGCAACACCACCTCAGTAGTACTTTTCAGTTTCTTTTATTGTGAAGTACTTGTAGGCATGAGACGATATACATAATATGTAGGCTGAGAAGCAACAGTAAAAGGACAGAAGCAGAACATGAGCCATGCTGTCGAAGCCCCCATTGTGCTCCTTACACATCGTACCCTCCAATTCTCTTGGCTCCATAATCATTACCTTGTATTTTGTATTTATCTTTTTTTTTTTTTTTTTTTTTTTTTTTTTTTTTTTTTTGCTTTTCTTCATAGCTTTGCCACCACTAATGTTTTTATCTACAAATACTTGTTATACTTGTGTTTGGACTTGGTAAGAATTCATCGTTCTCTAAATTCTTCTGTAACATTTTTCCCCCTCAACATTGCTTTCAAGGTTTACTTTCACTGGTGCTTGTAGAGTGCATTTATTTTTGACTGCTGTGCCAGAGTTTATCTATTTTCTTATTGATGGACATTTGGGTTATCTTTGTTTTACCGATTTCAAACAGTGCTGACGTGGACATCCTTGTGCATATATCTTAAGGTACATGTCCATGGGGTTCTTGCTTCATTGTACAATAAGGTAGCCACTAGTCATATATGACTTGCATTAAAATTAAAAATAATTTCAATCCCTAAGTTGCATTAGCCACATTTCAAGTGTTCAATAACTACGTGTGGCTAGTGGCTACCATACTGGACAGTGTAGATATGTAACATTTCCATCTTTGCAGAAAGTTCAGTTTCCAGGTTTCATTCCTCTTTGTATCTCCAGTTCTCAGCATGGTGGAGGAGCCCCGTAGGTGCTTGGTACCTTGGATTGCATTGGTCGGTCGTCTGTGTAGGAGTGAAATTGCCGTGCTGTGGGCTAGTCACATCTTCACCTTCACTGGGTAATGCCAGCTTGTTTCCCAAAGTGGTTATGTCCGTTTACACTCCCACCAGCTGTGTGTAAGAGTCCTGGTTGCTCCATATTTTTGACTTGGCGCCGTCGGGCTTTTCAGTTCTTGCCAGGCTGGTCAAGTGTCTTTTGAAGGCAGCCCACGGTTTACACACACAGCCGAGAGATCATTCTAGCTTCACAGGGCCCAGCACCAGGTAGTGAAGAACGTACCACCCGTAATGGGACCATCTGGGGAGGAATAGAAATGGTTCCTGCGCTGGCTAACAGAGAGAACCAAAATCCCGCGGAAGTGAAGGAGAGAGAGAAAGCCGCAAGGAGCGGATTCTTATGATTGAAAACTTTGCTTTCTGTGCCATTTCTGTCTGGTAGTAACATTTTTAACAATAGAGCATGTCATCCGAATGAATCTTCTTTGTTACTGGAGTTAATTCTGCATTCGAATTTTGGCTCCAGATTTATTTCAAGCTTGGATTTGGGGAGGGCCTGCAGAGCCCTGAAGTCTTGCACATTGTCTTTTCCCGGTGTTGAACAAGATCCTCCTTCCCCCCATACACCGTGCAGGTAATGGCTTCTAAGCTTATTTGAAAGGACGCTTATCCCTAGTATAAGTGAGATTAGAAGTCCTGCCCAAGTGTTATTTAGGTTTCAGTGACTTTCAGACAAGGAGTAAGAATCATTCGTTAGGCTGCTGTGTGCATAGTCTGATTAATAAGACAAAGTTTAGGAATTACAGCTTATCGTTTAGCATTCAACTTACTAGGACTGATCAAGAGAGCTTTGTCTGCCCCCCACACAGAATTTAAAAGAAAAGACATGCAGGAAAACTTTCTCCTCGGAACCTCGAATCCCCTTCATGAAAGTTACGACAGATGGTGGTAGTGCTGCTTTGCTGTGGCACCGAATGGGCGGAACATAGCTAATGCTAACCGCGGGGAGGAAGAAAGGAGTCAGACCCCCAGCCTCCTTTGGAGGCTGTCCTGTTTGCTGAGGGTCTCGGGGAAGAGCGCTGGGACTAGGGAGTATCAGTGATACAGCAGTTGACATTTATTGGTCACTTAGTACTGTATGTTGGCCATCGTGCTAAGCACTCTTCTCCCCATTTTAGAGAAGCAGGAAACAGTGGCTAAATATCTTCCCCACGGGTTCGCAGCTAGCATGTGGTTAATTCAGGCTTGAACTTTAGTTCTTTTGACCCTTAAACCCTGCTGAGATTGTCCTGAATCTCTGACCAAAAACAGATGAGGAGAAGGGCTGGGAAAAGTACCAGGTGTGACATGGAGGGAACAGAATGTCTTCCTTCCTTTTGCTTTGTGATGGGGAAATAAGGCAGGAAAAGGAGGGGCTGGGACTGCAGTGGCTGGCATAGGTGCAGAGCCAGGGTGCGGTCCCGTGTTCTTCTGCAGCACTGTTCATGACTGTGCTGTGCAAGGGAGGGAAAGATTCCACTCCTCTAGGAGCAAGGGAGAGACGGCGAGTGAGGAAGAATGGGGGGGAGGACCTGGGAGAGCAAAATGCCAGGTGATGAAGAACATTGCTGAAGCTAGACCTTAAGTTCATGGATGCCAGTCGCTTCCAGATTTGGGGGTTCTTCTAGAGTGTACTTTTAAGTGAAAGCTGCCTTAACGGCTGCTTCTCTGTGCTGCACTGGACTTCTCTCCTGAAAGCTGGAGGGTTTCAGTGCCTCCTGCTATGGTTTTGGCAGAGCATCGTGATGACCTAGATCACATTTCTAATTAGGGTTTTTAATCCGTTCATGGGAATACATTTTATTTGTGGTTCCTCTTTCGTTACTTCTCCCAGTAAGTAGTTGTTATTTGACTACTTGAAAATTCCATGACTATAACTCAGGTGGGAAGGATTTTTGAAATTTTCTTGAACAATAGTTCTATTTGTCTTTTTTGAAGTAAATGGTAGTTAAATCAGGATGAGGCCATACATCAGGCTGCTTACTCAGGCTTGCAGTTGGCCACAGCACCCAGAGTTCGGCTGACTCTCAAGGACTGACTCATGCTAGACAGACTTACAAGAAGCTAATACATCCAGGATGCCAAATTAATAACGAGAAGTAGAAATGCCAAGAAGGCTGGGACATTTGGGTCAGCTGGTCACGGTGTTCTTTCCCTATAGTAGAAGCTGCCTTGGAAACCAAGTTATTTAAGGTTGCTTGTTAATCATGGAATCTAAGTGAGGAAAGTGGCTGGTTGAATTTAATGACTAATGTGATGGAGTCTGATCTACCCACCTCCACTATTGGGCAGTGATTACCTAGCATTTCTCATAGGTTGACTGGTAACGGTACCCTTTCTCTCTGGACAGTGCTGGAGACATTGGGAAGTTCTGACCCTTTGGCTGTCCATTTTCTACGTTCCTTATTAGATGGCGTAATGGTCATGAGCACAGACCCTGAGCTTAAATCCTAACTCTGCCATTGCCTAATTGTGTGATTTAGTCAAGTCCCTTCATTCTCTGTTGTATTCTCTTTTTCTTTATCCTTTTTTTTTTGGTTCCACTTTTTTTCATTTATGAGTTAGACATGATAATAGCAGCACCTACCTCATAGAAGATGAAATGAGTTACTGTCTGTGAAGCACACAGAAAAAGTGCCAGACTCAGAATAAGCTCAAATTAAGTCTTACCTGCTGTGATTATTAATAATGTAATTATTAACATTATCAGTCAGGAATTTTTTTTAATTTCAAGTGACAAATCCAATTTGAACAATCTTAAACAAAAAAGGGAGATTCAGCCTATATGCAGTTGATTTTTGTTATTTGTGATTGTAATGTCCTCCAAAGCCGCTGCAAACACTGAATTAGTGAATACTGAGCTACGGCCCCTTTAGAAATACAGGGTTAGTTAGGTTCCCGCTGAGAGTCTCTGCTCTGCCAATCCGTATAGAACCTTGTTTTGTGTGTGTTTTGTGTGTATTTCTGTTTAGACACCTAGTTATAATATATATATATTTTTTACAAATGATTAGTTGCATACAGTATTTCTTTATGACAAAACACTAGCCAAGAGGGATTTTAACATTTTTCCGATCCTCGGTCATGCGACAGTACGTGTCTTTGGCTTTCAGGCTGCCAGCAGTGCTGTCCGCCACACACCATAATCATCTTGTGAATGCACAGATCCAGCTACTTTTCCGTCTTTTCTGTGGCTGCATCATGCACTGTTGATGTTACTTCAGCACTTGCACAGCCACCACATGTACAGATCAGTGAATTTCTTCTTCCTTTTCTTCGCTCTATCCCACGATTGATTCATTAACGTTGAACTCACAGCCAGCAGCACTATACCTCATGTGTGAGTGAAGCTCACCTAAGTGAACGTATTTTCTCTGTGAGGCACAGCACGCCTTGTACTTAGGAACATGAGGCAGCACCAGCGCTGTGCTTGGGGGCACTTTAAATAGCAAAGTCACCAACAAAAACTATCAGGATCTGAAAAGTGTGGCACTAAGTAGATGGCAGAAAGACCACTTATTTACAGTGTGAGCGTTGAAACGAGAAGGCAGAGCTTCCTCTTGTTCGACTTTGGCTGGGAACGTGCATGTAGGGTGACTCAGATTTTTCACCTCTCTGCCCCTATCTGAGAATGACTGCAGAGACGCTCCAAGTATTGCTCTTGGGGTACGAATAAATTTGAGTGAGGAGGTAAATTCACATGCATGGAGTCCACAAATAATGAGGAACAGCTGCAGTTAGAAGAGTGAAGGTGGTGGTGCTGGCCCCAGGCAAGAGGGGGTCCCCTGCTAAGCAACGTTACCGGGACTCGTTCTGTCTCTTGTCTTTGAAACTTTATGGCTGGGAAAGTCATAATGTCTTACAGGTATCCCCGTGTGGCAGGGAACAGAGCTTCCAGCAGCCTCAGTTATCCTTCAGGTGCAAGAGGCAGTCTTCCTTTAGAGCTCCAGTGAGCTTCACGGGGAGGGGCTCTGGCTCCCTTGGGAGTGTGAACCTAACCCTGAACTAATCACAATGGCTTAGGGGGCATTCTCTGATGGGTTTGCTGTCTCATGTCTTGTGGCTTAGGGCTCTGGCATGGTGGGTGTCATGTGTATGGCTTGTGGGTTGTTTTTATTTTTTTTTAAAGATTTTATTTATTAATTTATTTTACAGAGAGAGAGAGAATATGAACAAACAGGGGGAGCAGCAGAGGTGGTGGGAGAAGCAGACTCCCCGCTGAGGAGGGAGCCTGATGCTGGGCTCTATCCCAGGACCCTGAGATCATGACCTGAGCTGAAGGCAGACACTTAACTGACTGAGCCACCCAGGCACCCACGGAGGGGTGTTCTTTGATTGGCTTGGCCAGGGTCATGCTTACCCTTGTGCAAGAGAGTGGCATGTTTGTTACTAGATGAAGAGGGACTTCGGGACATCAATTAAAAAAAGCAGTTGATAACACCCTTGAGGAATTTTTTTAAACTAACCTTTATTATTCAGAAAGATTGTGTCACACTGAGTTGCAGCTTTCTTTTATGTTAAGTGGGTTTCAGCCATGCCCCCTCCCCCTGTCTTATTGATGAGTAGTGTTCCTTGTATGAATATACTGCAGTCTGTTTCTCCAGCTTCCTGTTGATGGACATTTGGGTTGTTGCTGTTTTTGTTTAGCATGAATAAAGCTGCTGTGAGCATTGTTTCTAGATCCTTTTTGCAGACACACAATCATAGCTTCGTGATGTCATATTTTTAGATGCACTGTTTGTACTTGACTGGTTAAGGGGATGGCTTAATGCTACAGCTGCCTAATCTCAGCCATTATCTCTTAATTCTGACTAGTTTCACTCTCAGAGGGCAACTTTATTTTCAACTTCGCAGGGCATTCTGTATTGTGTCCCGACTACAGTTAGTCATTCTGCAAGTAATTTTTGGTTCTTGCTCCTGTAGGTGACCTGCTTGGGTGATAGTGTAGCCCAGTGGATAAGACTGTGGACATTGGCATCAGGCCTAGATTCGTAGCCTGGTTCTGATGCTTCTAGCTTTGTGACCTTGGGCATGCTTCTCAGTATCTCTGAGGCTTGCTTTATCTGAAAATGAAGCTAAAAATAGTACTTACGGCACAAGGTTGTTGTGAAGATGAAATAACGATGTAAAATGCTTATTAGCACAGCAACGTTGTATAGTAAGCTCTATGATGCTGCTTACATGATTATTGGTAGGCGGGATAAGACAAATTCATGGAACATTAAAAATGACAAAGGAAGTTGCTTGGGGAAATTAAATTACGAAAAGATTATGTGATTTTGCTGGTCTTTGAAATATATATATCCTACCCCCCTGCATCCGTTTGTGTTTTATCTCACCTCCCTTTGTAATTAACTTAAAGAATAACAGTTAAGCTTAATGTCCTTTTAGTTCGAGAGTCTAGACAAGGAATAAAAATCTTTGGAAGAAACAACTTTTTGGTTAAGAAAGCATCTTGAGATTCAGTTTTTTTTTTTTTTAAAGATTTTATTTATTTATTTGACAGAGAGAGAGAGAGCCAGAGAAAGAGGGAGCACAAGCAGGGGGAGTGGGAGAGGAAGAAGCAGGCTCCCAGCGGAGGAGCCTGATGTGGGGCTCCATCCTGTAATGCCAGGATCACGCCCTGAGCCGAAGGCAGACGCCCAATGACTGAGCCACCCAGGTGCCCCGAGATTCAGTTTTATATTTTATTTTGGGTTTTCCATGCCTTTCCTAAAAGCCTTAAGAGCTCAAAGAATAAGTCAGATAACATTACCATAGGTAGTGAAATAATATTCTGTGGTATGGAAGTACCCCATTTCGTTTATCCATTCATCAATTGATAGGTATTTGGGTTTATTTCTGCCTTTTGATACTACGAGTAGTGCTGCTATGAACATTCATGTACAAGTTTGTTTTGTTTTGTTTTGTTTTTAAGATTTATTTGAGAGAGAGAGACAGCATACTTGCACACAAGCACCAGGCGTGAGGAGGGGCAGAGGGACAAGCAGACTCCCTGCTCAGCAGGGAGCCTGACAGGGGGCTTCATCTCAAGAACTTGAGGTCATGACCTGAGCCAAAGTCAGACGCTTTACCGACTGAGCCACCCAGGCACCCCTTGAAATATATGTCCCTTTTGTGTGGACATGTATTTGCAAATCTCTTGGATATCTACCTCAAAGTGAAATTGCCAGATCACATGATAGCTATATATTTAGGCTTTTGACAAAGTGCCAGAATGTTTCCCAAAGGACCTGCACATTTTTACGTTCCCCCCAGCAGCATAGAAGGCTCCAGTTTCTCCACATCCTCACCAACATTTGTCATTATCTGTCCTTTCTCCTTATAGCCATCCTAGTGAGTGTGAATTGGTGGAACGTGATGAGATTTTGTTTTTGTTTGTATGAGAGGGAAGCATAAATTTCTAAAAAGTAGTGAAACTTTGGGTTGGAGTCAGCAGTGATCAGCCAAAAGTTGATTGAGTAGGTGCTAAATCAAAGAGGTATGTTATACTGTGGTCTCTATTTAAGGGTGTTAAGATCTGGCTGAGGAGTTAAGTTATAAGATACAGAGAAAGTCTCCAATCAAGGCAATATAGATGTGTCAGAGGGATGCAGGCTAACTGTGGCTGGAATGATCCCTAGAGGCTTTTAGGTAGGAAGTGAAGCTTGACTCTGAGATGTAAGGATATGTAAGAAGAAATGGCAGAGAAGATAACATTTTCCCCCAATTTTCATTTTTTTAATTTAATTTTTATTTTTATTGTTATGTTTTGTTTCAAGAGGTGAATTATTACTATCCAAGCTAATAGTGGGTTACCTAAAGGAGTTAATTAGTTCAAAAAATTTTAAAACATGAAATAAGCAGAAAACTCAAAAGGATCAAGAAGAAGGGACAAGATGAAGTTAGGAGGGTAATTTCCAGACTGTTATTGCCGTAATGGTTTGCAAAGATTGTTTCAGCGAATCTCCTGTACTCGGAGTTCCTTATTGGTGATCTAAAAGTCACATTCTGTCTATGTTCACTATTCGTTTATACAAACAAAATTTGTTTAGAAATGTTTTTTTTTAAACTCCTACTGAAACAAAAATAGCGTCATTACTATAAATATTTTCAATGATATTAATACGTATTATTTTGAGATGCAAGGTACCTGAAGAATATTAGGGGGAGTGTTCTTTTTAAAATTGATTATATTTAGGGGCGCCTGGGTGGCACAGCGGTTAAGCGTCTGCCTTCGGCTCAGGGCGTGATCCCGGCGTTATGGGATCGAGCCCCACATCAGGCTCCTCCACTATGAGCCTGCTTCTTCCTCTCCCACTCCCCCTGCTTGTGTTCCCTCTCTCGCTGGCTGTCTCTATCTCTGTCAAATAAATAAATAAAATTTAAAAAAAAATAAAATAAAATAAAATAAAATTGATTATATTTATTACTTAAAAGTGATTTTCTCTGACCTCTTTTTTCTAATCTTTTTTACAGAACTCTCTTCTAGGCTACATGACTCCCTGAAGGATCAGAACAATGTTATGTTGGGGATATTGGTCTCTGGGCCAACCTGGGATCAGCACCAACCTGCAGGGGATTGTGGCCGAGCCACAGGTGTGTGGATTCATATCTGACAGAAGCGTCAAGGAAGTGGCCTGTGGAGGAAACCACTCCGTGTTCCTGCTGGAGGATGGGGAAGTTTACACCTGCGGTTTGAACACCAAGGGGCAGCTGGGCCACGAGAGGGAAGGAAATAAGCCAGGTGAGCACACCTAGTCCTCCTCCGTGATTGGTGAGAAAGGCTGAGGAAAGGGGAGAGCGAGTTGAAGATTACCTCACTGAGTGTTTATCTTTCAAGAGGCTCTGACCTGGTGCAGGGACCCCTTATTGTTTGGAACTTTTGTGTTCAAGTCTTTTTGTCAGAAAACCAGACTTTTCCTTTTTTGTCTTACTAGATAATATATCTAATATCATTGGCCAGGGGAGGGAGGTTGATGATTTAGTTCAGAGTTAGAGAGATTTTCTCCGGTAATCGAATGCTAAGACAATGTGATTGTTTTGTGGATTTGTAAACCACACAGTCAGTATCAGAGGCATTTTCACCTAATTTTTCCTCCTAATTGCGTGTTCATTCACCAATTTTGGCAACATGCTTTCGTTTGGTGTTTTGGGCTAAGCACTGTGCTGGGTGTGAAGAGATAAGTGAATGGGAGGTAGTGATGATGTGGCACCAGGGACCCCCTGCGGAAGGATGTGTGAAGTAAGTTGAAAAATATGCTGGAGGGAGCTGGGGAGCAGGATCCATTCTGCCTTTGGGGGTCAAGGAAGAAGCATAGTAGGACTTCAGCAAGTGTGTGTGTATGCATGGGGCAGGAACACTCAGCTTATTGCACACACCTGAGTGTCCCCTATGATTTTTTTTTTTTTTTTTTAAGGCATGGCTGTCAAGGTGCTATCCTCGTACAGGGCATGTTGAATAGTGGGGCAAGACTGGTGATGGGGGGTGAAAGGTTCTGTATATATATTTAAAGTCCATTGATTTCAATTTATTTTCTTCCCACTTTTTCTGTGTGAATTTGACCTTGGGTATATATGTAGTATGAATCTATGAGGCACTTTCTCAGTCTTGGATTTTGGAGTAGTAGTGATGATGTTTAAATGGGTCTCCTTTTGGTGAGACGTGATAAGGTAGGGTCTTCAGTTGTGACCATGTTGTGTTTTTCACACTAACATGGATGTGTGTCATTTTGTTTGTTACTTGTTATCGTTTTTATTCAATCCAAATCAAGCGAAGACATGGAAGCTTCATTAAAGGACAGCCTTGCTGTTTTTTTTCTAGATAATTTTACTCTTTTGTGTTTATCTAGGAAGGTCAGTTTGGCACCAGGATGAGCTAAAATTTTCCCATGACACACTGTCTCCCTCCTTTCTCATATCTGTTCCCTCCCATAGCAGGTGGTTGTGTTTCATAGTTCCCCTGCCCAAATGTCACTATGAATTTATAACTGATTTGACCATTGGATAAAGGGCCATAGGGTTGGTCTTAAGCAAAATTATGAAGTATGTGAAGTATAATTTGTGGGCTCCTTCCCCATTCTTCTCCTTCAGGTTCCCTCGTTGGAACCCTCTCTAAGACACCCCATCAGGCCTGCTCACCCAAAGCAAATCCCAATGTTCTGCCAGGGCTTTCCTAACATGTGGGCCCTGGACTCTTGGGATTTCAAGGAAGGCATTTGTAGCATGGCCGTATGTATGCACACTTTTATATGTACAATGCATCTGATACTACAGGTTTTCAACTGTTACTAGACTCTGTTATTCATTAAAATAAAAATTCAGGAGTGGTGCTACCAATTCATAATTGATTTAGTAAATCCTATCCATTATGTGTTTTACCAATTAATATAGAAGTATAATATGTAGGAAGGTTTTTGATTTCTAAAAATGGTTTGGGGTTTTTTTGGAGAAGAGTAAAAACCAAGGTCTTCTTTCCCTTCCTTCTATTAAAACTCACTTGTATCTTACATGAAACTCTTGTTCTGTTTCCACAAGTGAAAGCCAGTATCTAACAATTAATGCCTAGAGAGGGATTCATGGCAAGTCACAGTCCAACAGCTCGCTCCTTCCTGTGGGAATGCATATGTTCAGCCAGGACTTAGAGACATTTAAGGCCCACTTCGTACCAATGATCCTTGAAGTATTTGTCCTCCCCCTAGCCAGCCTTTGAAGGGAGGATTTTGGGGACCAGGAGGAGATCTTCCCAGAACTGCAGAGAACACAGGGTGAGCTCTGGAGTCAGACAGGCCTGGTGTAGGTGTTACCTGTCTCTGACCCTGTTTCTGAGCTCAGTTCCCTTTCCTGTGAAAGGGGACTTCCTCTTGTAGTGTATGTAGCTCAGCGTGCGGTAGATTCAGATGGTAAGGACGACTGGGCAAAGCTACCTGTGGCCTGTGAAGGCTGCCCTGCCCTTCCCCTCCTGTCTGTCTGCTCTGTGACACTGCCCTTTGTCTTAGAACCTGGGCTGAGAGCATTCAACCTGGGGTGGCAGGTGAGAAAGGAAACAAAAAGCTTGCAGTCCAATGGATAGCAAAGACCTGTGGGAGGCACCGTGGTGAGCGCATCTCAGTGCAATGTGACATCGTTCCAGCAGAGCCTCCCAACAGCTGCAACAGCTGCGTGGCGCTAGTGGTGGGTGGTTTGTGGGCTCTGGGAGTGAGTGAGCAGGAGCAGTCAGTGCTTCCGTGTGCACAACGGGTCAGGCCAACACCTCAGCCTGCAGCCGCTCCCCATAGGCAAGGCTAAGGGATTGCAAGAGACTTGAGCGAGAGGCGCGTCAAGAAGGCTCTTGGATTCAACCACAGACTCCATGCTTATAATCTAAATTTGTAATAAGCAAGGCTCTCGTGTAAATTACCATAGATTCCAGAAACTTCTGTTGTTGGTTAAGCTTGTCTGTTAGTTATAAACTCCATAGCAGCTGTGAAATAGTGCCTCTTTGAATGGAAAGATTATGTGGGTGGGCTCCTCCCTTTCTTTTAACTTTTTTTCATTGGTAGGTGTGTTCTAAATTGGGGACCATTTGAGTTTATTTTTAATGACTGGGAAAAAGAGAATGAGCTTGTTTTCTCCATGTGTTTATTGAGAACTGTGACCTGGAGCGCTGCTAGGTGGGGAGGGAGGGGGGATGTCAGTGACAGACAGACCCTGTTTCAGGTAACCTGTGCTGGCCCTGGCCTGCAGGCATGCTACTCCCAAGTAACCCCCGTGCTGTCTAGGGAGGGAACTTGATAAAAGACCACTTTCTCAGGGTGCTTCTGGGGGCAGTGGGCAGGTTTGTGATTTCAGTTTGACATCATTGTCCAGACCAAAGGACTTTGTAGTGTGAAGGATTAAAAAGAGTAGTGAGGTGAAGGAAAGGTGGAAGAAGATGGGGTAGGGATGCATGGGGATGAGACTCTGCTGTCAGGACACGTGCCTTGAGTCTGTCTGCCAGCTGATCAGTTTATACACATTGTCTCTCATTGGCAAGGTGCACAAACTCATTTTTTTTTTTTTTTTGGAGGAATCCTATACCTGTGACATAGCAGTGGTATAAAGCATTCCACGATGATTTTAAAGGGCGGCTTTTTTTCCCCCTTGAGAACATCTAATAGTTACTTATTGCTTTTGCTGTTCCTGAGGCTACTGTGCTTTTCTTGTACTCTCATTTCTCTTCTTAGTACTGATCTTATGTGACCAACTTCGTGCGTGTCTCTGTGTGTGATGGGGCGAGGGCATTTCAAGGACACATCAAATACTGAAACTGCTAGTTATAAAGGTCTGATATTTTCCCAGTGTATTGGGCAGCCTGGGGTTCTAGGTTAGGTGTCTCTGTGACTCATTTATTTGTGCTTTGGCCAAAGGCAAAGAGCACTGTGATTCCCAGAAGCATTTTTTATGGGCAGAATATCAAAGTCCCATCTAAACTCAACGTCCGGCTTATAAAAAAACAAAAAAAAAAAACCAGTTGGATTATAACTGTTTTGTATATTCCTTTCCCATATGACTTTTCTCTTCTTCATTCTCCCCATCACATTGTGATTATCAGCCTTACCTCTCCTCCAAAATCAGGGATAGTTTCAGAGAGGAGAGCATTGTAGGATTATTACTAACGAATTCTCTCATGTTTTTGCCCATGAATTCATCTCATAATTTCTGAAGACATAGAGTTACAGAAGTACATTATAGGAAGACTTGTGTGCCTCCCCTCCTTTTTTAACTTTTTAATTTTTAGTTTTTTTCCTTTTTTAATAAAGTAAGCAAAACATGAGTTTTTTCCCCCAAATTGTGATTTTTTTGTAAGTGACTAAACTATTACTGAATATTAAGCACGTCTTGAAATGTTTTGTTCACCTAAAATAGAAACTGGTTGGCCATAGAAAAAAATTCCAGAATTTTACCTTAGTTTATTCTGCTTCCCTTATTCCCACTCCACCCAGCCACGTTGTTAGCACTGTATTCTTCAGCCAAAACCACCGGTCTCCTCTCCCCATGCATACTCTGATTTTTCATATTGGGATTTTAGCATTAGCTAATCCTTCTGTTATTAGGCACGTCTGAATTTATGTAAACCTCTTCTAACCTTTCTATTTTGAGTAGGCAAGAACTGTGGTAGGTGCAATTATTTAACTTCACTATGTTAAATTTTTAAAATTCTGCGTTGACATTCCGGGAAACCTTTTCACAGGAAACCTCAAGGGTAACCATTTATAAGCAGACTCTAACATTTCTGTGCAATCCTGTTTGATTCATATCTATGATTGGTTCCTTTTTCTTCCTCCTGAGTTAGTTTCTCACTTTCTTGCAGGTGATTTAATCCAATTCACATTCACATTTTGTATTCAACCTAAGCATTTCCATAATGCCCATCACCATATGTAACAGCTCTCCCGCTGTTTGATAAATGAGGTTTATAAAGCAGAATATCTCAAAAGCATCAATTCCCAGAGCTGTGGTTGCTGCTAACCCTGGTAGAAGTAACACTTTCAACTAGCTTATCAAGTTCCTCTCCGGCATCTGATGGACGAGGTAACTCTGTCATGTTAATCAGCTTTTGCCGAAAAGCAAAAAAAGACATTCTATAATGACTTCCTATTACTGAAGTGCATGTTTCTATGGCTTTACTCTGATATAAAAAGCAGAAGGTACCATGGGAAATGTTCAGATCTCAACATTGCACTGTTAGGAGCTCCATCCCTTCCTCATTAGGGGTGGCAGGTGGTCCAGGAGGCCGCACAACCCTTTCTGATGATGATGACCATCAAACCCTATGGGATGTGGTGACTCTTCTTAGCCGAGTGGACAGCTTTCTAGTTCAGAGGCCTGGAGCTCCGGAGCCAATGTCATTTAATAATTTTATTTTCTGGGGTGGGTCATCAAAAGTTATTTTTCCTGTCTGTACTCAGCCTCCTTTCTTTAAAGATACTTGAAAGTTTTAGAAAATATGTACTTATTAATGAGCCTATTCTTTATTTTTAAAATTTTTTTAAGATTTTAAAAATTTTATTATTTATCTGACAGAGAGAACGCACAAGCAGGGGGAGCTGCAGGCAGAGGGAGAAGCAGGCTCCCCGCTGGGCAGGGAGTCCCATGAGGGGCTTGATCCCAGGTCCCTGGGATCCTGACCTGAGCCGAATGCAGATGCTTAACCGACTGAGCCACCCAGGCACCTGTGCATATTCTTTAACATGAAGTGTTATTTGTGACTTTTAAAAATTTGCAGTGTTAAAAAAATTTGCAGTGTTCCTTCTAAGTAACTAACAGTGGTTTGCATTGTGATACAAGAGACTCAGTTCATTTGTTAATTGTAGAAGTGGTTAACTGTAGGTATTATAATCTCTCTTACTCTGGATGTGCTTGACATTTTTAAGCTGATTAATCCTCATGATAGTTCTATAAAGTAGGTCAGTATTATCATCCCAGGTATATGTAAAGGAGAACAGGAAAGGGAGTTGAGTGTCAATTTTCCTTGAGTGCTGACAGTTTGGTTTTAGTAATCCTAGAATTTTGTCGATGGACATCTTTTTAACCTCAGGCTGCTTGGAAAAGCACAACAGAATTTTATTCTTAAACTGTTTTTTTTCTTTATTCCTTACAAAAGAAACAAAAGGATATAAACTTGGCCACCAAGAAGCTTGTATTCTTTTATTTAGTGGTTAAATGCCAGATATACTCAAGGTGTTTTGATTAAAGGTATGAAGAAACAATTCCCTTTTCATCTTTAAAACATCAGGTGACTGCCAACCTGGTCTCTTATGCTCTTTTGACTGCCAGATAATCTGGGGGGAAAAACACACATGGTAATTCATATCTCAGGCTGATATATTTTGTTTTGCCTTGCAATTTGCCTCTTGTTCTTTGTTCCTTTATTTCCTTGAATTATTTACTTCTTATTCAGTCATTGATTCAGCAGATGTTTACTGAGTGACTAGACTACTAGGTTCCTCATTTGTTGCAGTTACCATCAGAACGCAATGCAGTTAGTGCAGATCCTACCCTTTGGGAGCTTACAGGCTAGGTGGGCATGTAAGATGTGTTCCTGTGGTTCCTGTAAAGATTACATAATCCAGTTCACTGTGTGTTCGGCAAGTGACCAGGGTCCTAAGTGTGTCAAAATAAGAGTTGTAGTGAAGAGTCAGGTCTAAGTCAGGTTACCCACAGTGCTACATTCACACTTCTCACAGATGTCATCTTTTACAACCACACACATACAAAGTTCAAGTTTATCTTAGGTTTGTGAGCTTGTGGGAGGAGTGAAATCTAGCAGTTCGGAGAAGGGGCAGCTTTGGAAATGGTGTAATTCTCCAGGGATTTTCCATGATGTTAGTGGGTAAGTCCACTCTCCTGAATTTTTGTGTTGCAGTAATAGTTTTGTCATTTTGATGATCTCTGGTATACCTTGGTGATCTGTGATCTTGATGGATCTAGAATAGGTAGAATGTTTTTAGGAAATGTATCAGTTTGGATGGTATAGTCTATTCAGCTGGTATTTTACAGTTCTTCAAGCTGCCGGAACCTGAGTGAATACCCCTTCATAGCGTGTAATGTTGAAATCTTTGGTAACTCTCCAGCAGATACACTGTCTCCTATCCTTGTGGATTTTGGATTAGTTTTTGACTCATTTTAAGACATAGATTGCAATTTCTATTACAAGTATTAAATGACTCATAACAGTTGAAATTGTTATTGTGAGTGATTTTAATTTGGAGTGTTAGCTAATTATGGAGGCAGTATAATGAATAAGAGCGTGGACTCTGGAGCCAGACTTCCTGTATTGTAATCCTGGCTTTGCCACTCACTGGTTGTGTGATTCTGGGCAAGTTGCTTAACATCTCTGTATCCTGGTTTTCTTAGTTGTAAAACGTGGATAATAATATCTACATATTAGGTTTTTGTGAGGATTTAATAAGTTTATCTCAGGTGTTTGGAATAACGCCTGGCCCAAAGTAAGGACTCAATTAGGTGCTCTCAGTAGTAGTAGTAATATGTGGTAACATCTTCCATTATAATTTTTTTGATCTTACTATTCTAGCATATTAAATTAATAAATTCATTACACGTATATACATAAAAATAAGTACTTTGATCATTTTTATAGGTTCCCTTAACACTATAGGATTTGATGAATGGTCTGTGCATACAGGGGAGGAAGATGCTATTAAGAGAAGCTACACACATTAGGCTAATTTTTATATTTTGAGTTTTAAAGGATAGTCTTTATTTTCAACTTTTTGGGGTCTTTTACCGTATTAGTCCCAAGAAAAACACCTTGCATATGTATTGGGCACTCTCTAAAAATGGGTTATCTATTTACAGACACACATACGTATGTGTTCTCTTTATGCCATGGTTAACATTGCCTCCAGTATTCTGGTCCAAATTGCAGAGGGAAGTGAAATGAATTAGGCCACTGTGGAGATTATAGTACACGAAGGGCTGCTGGGTGATGCTCCTAGAGGACTAGAAGTGGTTTGGCAACAGTTAGCCAGGTGATTTGATCTTGCCATAGGTCTAGAAAATAGGGTACAATCAATTTATGCTGAGCCCACCTGAATTCCATGTGTGATTACTTTAGGCTTCTTGTCAGCTTTGATGGGGGGGTGAATCTCTGAGCAGGGATCTAAATGACCTGAAAGAAAGTAAGTGGTTTTCCTTTCTGCATTCTGGAATTGCCTAAGAAGAAATCACTTTGGAGTCTGAACCTGTCTGATCCCTGTTTTGTTTTTTTGTTTTTTTAAATGGGCCTGCGCGAGTCAGGATGCTTTCAGCGGCAGGTAGCAGAATACTAAGCCAAAGTTCTGCAGGAACAATGAGTAAAACTTAAAATCTCTTTATAGTGAGTTCTAGGATTGGTTAAATCAGCACAAGGACACCATCGGGCACACAGGTCTTGCCATCTTTCTGTTCTGCCATCTTCAGTCTGTTGTCCTTCTTCCTTGGGCTTGTCCCTTCATGGTCACCAGGTGACTGCCACGGTTCTAGGCATCACATTCTTACACAGCTGCATTCAAAGGCAGACAGGAAGGGGAGTTTTCTTTTGTGTCACCTTTCAAAAATGGGGAAAACCTTGCCTAGGAACCCCCTCGCATACATCCTCCTTTGTCTCATTGGCCAGGCCGAGGGTACTTGCCTACCATAGACCAGTCCTTGGTGTGCCTGAGTAAGTGAAATAGGACATACCAGTTTGGCATAGTCAAGGCACATCTCCTAGAACTGGGGAGGGCCCAGCAACCCTAAAGGTTCTAGTGCAAGGAGAAAGTGGGTGATGCCTAATGGGTAAGCAACACACAGCATCTTCCACGAGGCCGATTTCATGCTGTGTGCGGTCTAGGGTCTTTGACATCTTAAAGTAGAATCATGGCATCTTATTTTTGCTCATATTATAATCTGTAGTTCCTTTTATGAAATCAACAACACCTTAACACTGGCCTCGAAAAAAACTGATGGCTATCATTATGAGGCAATGACTTCGTAGTGTTTATTATATATGATATGGAATTGTATATTTCATGAGTTAGTATCTTACCTTTGTATTTAAGTGCTAAGCACAGCGTGGTAGGCACATAGGGTAGGAAATGTGTTAAATAAATACACGTCTCATAGGTTTTACTATTTTGTTACTTTGCCGTGTTCTGTATGGGTTCTGGGAGATTTCTGGGGTTAGGTCAATAAAGATCAGAATGATCTTTGTTTAAAGAAGATCACAGAATTTTAAGGATGGAGGATAAAAGAGTGACTTGAATTGTCAATATTTCCATTTATGAGGCTTCACAGAACTAACATTGGATTTAGTATCACACAGTGGAACTTCTCTAAAGGGAGCTGCAGTAGGCTCGGCCACTTCAGCTCACTAAGCTTTATTAGTTTAACCCATTTTTTTTTTTTTTTTAAAGATTGTATTTATTTGAGAGAGAAAGCGTAAGCAGGGGAAAGGGCAGAGGGAGAAGCAGGCTTCCTGTAGGGAGCCTGATGTCATGATGCCGGCCTCAATCCCAGGACCCTGGGGTCGTGACCTGAGCCAAAGGCAGAAGCTTAACCATCTGAGCCACCCAGGCGCCCCCACTTTAACTCATTTTTAGAAAGACTGCAAAGATCATGAGCGTCCTGAGAACAGTGCGTTTAGCAAGTATTATCACCTGGGCCATGAATCAGGCATTCGTTTATTATTGATCCTTCCACATTTAACTGTCAAACTAATTTAAAATCATGAAATGAAGCAAACACTAAAGTATACCCTTTCCAATACTACTTTCAGCAATAAGTAAATTTCCAGGTGACTATGAATATCCATTTGTTGATATGATTGTTACAAATACCTTCCAGTGATAGGAGGCTTTTTTTAAATTTTTTTTAAACAGAATGTGTGGGTTTGAGTTTATGTATAAGGCGGTGGTGGATGGATGGGAGTGGAATTTTGTAGTGATGCAGAGTTATGCTCCTTGCCAATTCTCTAACTCACTGATGTGGTTGTAAGATTTTTTGGGCCTGATTTAGACCCTGCATTTATCCCCAAGTGCTTTACCAGCAAGGGTCTGCTTTGCCAGTATGCTGGTTTTTTTTGATGCCATAATTAGCCTGTTACATTGAAAGTTTAATTTTCTTTCTTGTGATATTTTTCTCCTTTGATACTGTATCAGCTACTGAAATGAAAACATTTGCAATGGACTCAGACTTTCAAAGGAATATGATTTACTTCATTAAAATTTGAGAGTGAGAACTTTCTAGGAGGTCTAGTCACAATAGCATCTCAGCTGTCAACTATATGGGGAGTTATTCATGTTGCTAGGAAGAGAGTTTTAAGGCTCTCCCCCCCCCCCCTTAATACGACTACACTAACAGTGACTATATTTCCTGTGCTGTATTTTCCATCCCTGTGACTTACTCATTCTGTAACTGGAAGCCTATACCTCCTGCTCCCCTTCATCCAGTTTGCCCACCACATCCATCCCCCTTCCCTCTGGCAACCATCAGTTCTCTGTATTTATGGGTCTGTTTCTGCTTTTTTTGCTTGTTTATTCATTTGTTTCTTAGATTCCTCATATAAATGAAATCATATGGTATTTGTCTTTCTCTGATTTATTTCACTTAGTGTAGTACCCTCTAGGTCCATCCATGTTGTCATAAATGGCAAGATCTCATTCTTATGGCTGAGTAATATTTTGCTATATGCATATAACCCACATCTTCTTTATCCACTTGTCTATCAGTGGACACTTGGGTTGCTTCCATATCTCGGCTATTGTAAATAATGCTACAGTACACATAGGGGTGCATATAGCTTTTCTAATTAGTGTTCTTGCTTTCTTTGGGTTAATACCCACCAGTGAAATGTATGAAATTTCTGTTTTTAAGTTTTTGAGGTGCCTCCATACTATTTTCCATAGTGGCTGCACCAATTTAGGGCTTTTTTTAAACCTCTTTTCAAAGTCATAATAATGAGAGCTTGCAGAGTCCTTAACAATTTAAAGAACCTGTTTCCCACTTTCCATAGATTTGTGGTCAATGTACTTTATCGCATGAAAAGAATTTTTCATTGATTGGTTTGGAATCAGCCCAGTGCTGTATGAATAGTGCTGATCATGGTGAAATAGATTGTGCTGAAGGAGACAGCAAGTTCTCCATCCTGCCTGTACTCAGAGGCTGTGGGGCACAAAATCCAAGTAGCGCAGGAACGTGGGGCTCATTATGCCCTTAGACGCAACTTCCGTGGTTTCCTTTAAGGAGCTGAAGGCTGCTGATAGGCCACGGTGGGTCTCCGCCCAGCCCACCTGGAAATAAGAGTAGTGGCAACCAGGAGAAGAGAAAGGAAAAATAGGAAAAGTGGAGATAGCAGTCATGCTGGGCTTACCAGGAGGCACAAGCTAAATGCCCCTTTTTCCTTCATATGGAGGAAAGAAGGCTGAGGTAATTATGGAATGTTTTTTATTTACTCTAAGGTGGCACATGATAGAGATACCCCAAACCAGCTAGTCACGCATGAGAAATTGGAAGTTTTTCGTGATGTCTTTATGAGTGTTAGCCCATGCTTTACCCAGTTTCTGTTTTCTGTTCTTCACTGAAGGTAGTTTCTGAGGCACAGAAGTTTTGGGGAATGCATTTAGTATTTGCACTGTGGAGACGTTAGTGGCGAACGGTGTATGAGTATACATCTTCTGGCTCTTTTATGCTCTCCTTTTGGTCACTGCATGTAATTCAGATCATCTGGATGCCTGTCTCCTTTCTTTACCATTCTAGCTTGTCATTGAGTATTGGCTATCCTCTTCTATGGAAGAGGGCTCATCTACAGGCTTTGTACAGCTTTTGTAAAGAGCTACTTTTTATATTTCTAAACTGATACAATGTGGTTAGGAATGGGAAGGGGTGGGCCAGGCCCCAGAGAGTAATGAGGGATATTTCTCTCTCTGCTCACTTTTCTGTCTCTGTCTCTCTCTTTCTCTCTCTCTGTCTCTCTCTCTCTGTCTGTCTCTCTCTCTCTCTCTCTCTCACACACACACATACACACACACACACACACGTGTATCAGCAGCCTAGGTTGAATGGGGGGGAGGGTGCCAGTACACTTCACCCAGGATTGGGCAGGACCGCTGGACCCATGGAATTTCTTTCCCTTGTCATTTTAGGAGCTCAAGAAAAAACCAGACTCTTAATCCATATCCTCATTGCCCATCCCTTTGTTAAATCACTTTATGAATTACCACTTAACTGCCTTGATTTAAATATTTTGGGTCAGAAAAACACTATTTTAAGTTTGTCCACAGTTTAAATGCACCATTGACATTGGCAGTGTTCCAGACGAACAGAGCTGTCTAGAGACCTTCTTAGGACTGACCCTCAAGTGTCTGGGGTGGGGTGGGGGTGGGGGGGCTTCAGTGCATGTGGATGAAACCAACCAGTGAATGCTCTGTGGCAGGAAAGACTGGAGGGGGCCTAAGACATAAGCGAATTCTTCTCTGTTGTAGTTTAAGTGCCTCCTATCTGTCCCTTGCACTGGACTGGTTGTCGTCATGACCAGGCCAGAGCCACAAATCAAGAAGAAGTCATCGTTTGTCCTTTACTTCTGTCGTTCCTCTTCCCTTATGGAGTTCTTGACTCTGAATTTTGTATGTCTCAGTTTTGTGTAGTTTGCATGTTTATATTAAGGGCTAGGGCACTTTGACTTTCTTTACACTTTTATGCAGAATTTATTTCTGGTTGAGACTGCATGGCTGTCCCGGTGAGTCGGACGTATGATACCTGAACATTTCAGTGGGAAAGGATGGTTTACTTAATAAGCGGAATTGATATAGTTGGCTGTTTATATGCAAATGGACGCAGACTCCCTAGCTGCCTGCATATTCAAAAGTAACTTCTGGATGTGTGAACGACATAAATGTAAAAAGTAAAACAAAAAAAATAAGAGGAAAAAAATTAGGGGAATGTGTTTAGAATCTTGGGGGGTTCTAAAGTAAGCCCGGTGGTCCAGGAGCCATAAAGGAAATGATTAATTGGCAGATTTGCATGAAATTAAATTTTTTTCTGTGATATAAGGCATTCATGTGAGCAAAACCAAAAGATGAGTCTAGGCTGGAAGAAATAGTGCCATGAATTACCAGATAAAGGTTTCATATCTCACATGTAGCAGAGCATCTTCAACTTGAGAAGAAAAAGATTAGCAACCCTGTAATAAAATGGACATTTTACAGAGGAGCACTTACAAATAGCCGATGGATATATGCAAATATGTTTAGGGAAATGAAGATTAAAATGAGATGCCATTTGTTTCATCCATTTGATTGGCAAAAAATTTTGGAGAGTAATATCCAGTGCTGACTGATAGTGGAAAATGGGCGCTGTCATGTGGTAATTGAGGAAGTGTGTGCTGCTGCAGTCCTTTTGTAAGTCAACTGGCTGTATTGGATAAAATTGAAAATGGTTATACCTTTTGAATAAGCAGTTCTATTTTTAAGCTTCCTTACACAAATAAAAATGTTAATCTATAGCAGAAGGAACTATTTCTAAGGATGCTTACTGCAGCAGTGTTTTCAATGGCAAAGTAATGGAAGCAGCTTGCTCCTACTCTAGGGAAGAGGTTGAATAAATACAACGGACAGTCAGAAGTTCAAGCTGTAGCTACCATCTTTATACTGTTGACTCAGAGATTATTTCCAGCCTACTTTCACCGAATTCCAGACTTGGTGTCCATTTACAGTCTCCACATGGATGCGTAATTGGCATCTTAAATTTAACAGATCCCAAGCCAAACCCGATTTTTCCCTCAAACCCGTTCCCCACCTTGTTTTCTCAATTTGTGTAAATGGCAGTTTCAATTGTCGGGTCAAAAACCTTGAAGCCATCCCTGAACCCACCTCCCTCACTTCAGTACCCTGTGAATTTCTCCCCCTACCCGGCCCCAGCACCTACTGTTTCCCTTCCCCACTTTGTTTTTCTTCATAGTTTAGGCCTATCTCATGTGCTGCTTTCTCTCTGTCTAGTCTTGCTCTTTTATTTGTTTAAGCTCCATGAGGATTGGGACTGTTTTGTGTCTCCCAACACCTAGAATAGTGTCTGGCATGTGTTAAGTGCTGCCTTCAGTAATTATTTTTTGAATAAATGAGTGATTATATTGTAGAAAGAAACAAACTTACTAATTAAGGAGCATAGAATCCCTTTTTGTACAAATAAAATCAAGCCAAATAAGTCAGAGAAAGATAAATGCCATATTGGCTCTCATATGTGGAGCCAAAAAAAGAAAAAGAAGCACAGACTCATAAGTACAGAGAACAGATTAGTGGTTGCCAGAGGCAGGGGTGGGGAGGGGTGAGTGAAATGAGAGAAGGTGGTCAAAAGGTGCAAACTTCCACTTATAAAATAAGTCTTGAGGATATGATATATACTGTAGTGACTTTAGCAGACGATATTGCATATATGAAAGTTGCTAAGAGAGTAAATCTTAAAAGCTCTCATAACAAGAAAAAAATTATAATTAGGTATGGTGGTGGATATTACCTGAATTTATTGTGGTGAGCATCTCACAGTATAAACAAATATCAAATCATTATGTTGTACATAATATATTGTTGTATGTCAGTTATTCCTCAAATCAAAAAAGTTCATTGCAGCTCCCTGAAAAAAAAAAAAAAGTCAAGCCCAAACTTTATTGGAAAAAAAAAAAAAGATGTCCTTTTGATCTTTCCTTCCTGTGACTCTAGTGTGGAATTTATTTCTGGACAGGCTTACACAGCTTCAGCCATCGGCATTTGCTTGTTGGCCTGTAGTGATCTCCATGTGTACAGGTGTGACGCTCTGAGAAAGAGGGGTACTCTTAGAAAGACTGCGTGCACTCCTGCAGCAGATGGGCCTGATTTGCTTTTGGGGAAGTACTTATGAAATCAGTTGGAAGTACATTAGACTCTTGAACAACACAGGGGTCGGGGGTACTGATCCCTATGCTGTCGAAAATCCGCGTATAACTTTTGCCTTCCCCAAAACTTAACTACTAATAGCCTACTATTGACTGGAAGCCTGGCTGATAACATAAACAGTCGATCAACATGTGTTTTGTATGTTACATGTATTATGTACTGTATTCTTAGAATAAAGTAAACTAGAGAAAGGAAAATGTCATTAAGAAAATCATAAGGGAGAGAAAAGATATTTATAGTACCATACTGTATTTGTCAAAAAAATCCACGCGGACAAATGCAGTTCAAACCTATGGTATTCAGGGGTCAATTGTATATTGTTGGTGTGGGGGACCCAAATATATTGAGTATTGACATCCTACAGTGCCTTAGTTCCCTTACCCAAATATATATTGAGTTTTTTTCGTATCTTAAAACTGTAAGTATTCCAGAATGAGAAATCATATGGTTACCTCTGTGGTAGATAATTACACTTGCATTGCAATGAGAGACTGCTGACTTAGGCTTGTACCCATCCTCCACCTTGGAGACATCTTTGTTTTTAATAATAGCTTTATTGGAATATAATTCACATACCATACAATTTACCCAGTTAAGGTATACAATTCAGTGGTTTTAGTATATTCACAGAGTTGTGCAACCATTACCACGATCAATTTTAGAATATTTTCATCACCCCAAAAGAGACCTCATACCATTAGCAGTCGTCCAGCTTTTCTCCATTCCTCAGCCACTGGCATTGGGCAACCGCTAATCTACTTTGGGCCTTCACAGATTTGCCTATTCTGGACATTTTGTATAAATGAGATCATGCAATATGTGGTTGGTCTTCTGTGACTGGCTGATTTTAATTTGGCATGTTTTTAAGATTTATAGCATATATTTAATTTCTTTTTGTTGACAAATAATATTTCATTGTATAGATATACCCCATTTTTTTGTACATGGTCCATTGATGGCTTTTAGGATGTTATTAATAATGCTTAATAATTATTAATATAATATTACTATATTATATTGCTATATAATATTATTAATTAAAATGCTATGGACATTTGTGTACAAGTTTTTGTGTGGATATATGTTTTCATTTCTCTTAGGTATATACCTAGGAATGGAATTGTTGGGTCATAGGGTAACTAGCTTTAACTTTTTTGAGGAACTACCAACTACTTTCCAAAGTGGTTGTACCATTTTACATTCTTCTTAGCAGAGTATGAGGGTCTGAGAGATTTTTAAAAAATCAGATCTGTCCATAAGAGCGCCTACCTCAAGAGTCTCTGGTACATAGAAAGCAGGGAATAAGTGCTAGAAATTTTAGTGTTATTGATACAGTGGGTGCTCATGTGTATAACAAGTTCAGAATCAATGCAGTGTTTTGTGTGGCAAAATGCATATAACGTAAAATTCACTTTCCTAACCATTTTTAAATGTACAGTTCAGTGGTATTAAATACATTTATAACGTTGTGCTACCATTACCACCATCTGTTTCTAAAACTCTTTGCATCTTGTAAAACTGAAACAGTCACGCTCCACGTCCCTCTTCCCTCAGGCCTCTGGCAGCCACCATTCTGTGTTCTGATTTTGACTAAACTACTTCATATAAGTGGAACCACACAGGGTTTGTCTTTTTGTGATAGTCTTATTTCATTTAGCATACTTGCCTCAAGTTTTATCCATATTGTAGTATGCGTCAGAAGTCCCTTCCTTTTTAAGGCTGAATAATATTCCATACATGATATATTGCATTTTGTCATCCATTCATCTGTCAGTGGACATTTTGGTTGCTTCCATGTTTAAGCTATTGTGAATAATACTTCTGAGAACAGGGGTCTACAAATATCTTTTTGAGACCTTGCTTTCAGTTCTTTTGGGCACATACCCAGGAGTGGAATTGCTGTATCATCTGGTAATTCTATTTTTAATCTTTCAAGGAACCCCTGTCCTCCTGTTTTCTGCAGGAGCTGCACCATTTTACATTCCCACCCGCAGCACACAGGGCTTCCAATTTCTCCCCATCCTCATCAACACTTTTTTTTTTTCCTGATAGTAGCCATCCTAATGGGTGTGAGGTGGTATCTCATTATAGTTTTGATGTGCATTTCCCTTGATTAGTGATGTTGAGCATCTTTTCATGTGCTTATGGGCCATTCAGGTATCTTCTTTGGAGAAATGTGTGTTCAAGTCCTTTCTGCTTTTTGAATTGGGCTGTTTGTCTTTTTGTTGGTAAGTCTTAGGGGTTTTCTATATATTCTGGCTATTATTCTCTTATCAGATATGCAAGTTGCAAAGATTTTCTGCCATTCTGTGGGTTGCCTTTTTATTCTGTTGAAAATGTCTTTTGATGCATAAATTTTTTTTTAATTCTCATGAAGTTCAGTTCATCTTTTTGTTTTCTTTTTTTGCCTGTGTCTTTGGTGTCATAGCCAAGAAATCCAAATGCCAAATCCAGTGTCATGAAGCTTTTCAATGCAATATTTCTTAATTCTAGAATCGTTAGGACAATAAAAAAAAACCACACAAAACATACGGTCTTCCTAAATTTGCTGATTCAACTGACTAGGATGGACCCAGGTGTATGTATTCAGAAAAAAGTCTCCCTTCTGAGTATTGACTTGGAGAAAGCTGTTCTGGGCCCTCTCAGGCTGGTATGATTACTCATCGTTTGCCCTCATAATATGCTGTACACAATTTTGTCATTGGATTTACCTCACTATAATATAATCTTTAAGTCTGTCTTCTGTTGGAGATTTTGGGTCATGATGGATGAATGCATGGATGGGCAGGTGAATTACTAACCAGCTATTTATCACTCAGAGCACATCTTCTATGTTCCCTCTTCCAAGAAGCCTCTCTGGGGCACGTGGGTGGCTCAGTTGGTTAAACATCTGCCTGACTCAGGTTATGATCTCAGGACCTTGGGATCGAGCCCTGCGTCAGGCTCCCTGCTCAGCGGGGAGCCTGCTTATCCCTCTCCCTCTGCCTCTCCGCCTGCTTGTGCTCTCTTGCTCTCTCTCTCTCTCTGTCAAATAAATAAAATCTTTAAAAGAAAACAAAAAAAGTCTCTCCTCTCTCTCCTTCATGCACAGTCTGGATTAGATGCCTGTCATATGGGCTGCCTTTAGCAGCCTGCACAAGGTGCTTTCATTATGGTGTGCTGTGACATTGTAACAGGAGTTCGGATGCCTTGCTTGCCTCTTCAGTTAGAGGGAATTTGAGTGCAGAGCTGTATCTTACTTGACGATCTCTTCAAATGGTGCTGGAAAACTGGACAGCAACATGCAGAAGAACGAAACTGGACCACTTTCTTACATCATACACAAAAATAAATTGAAAATGGATGAAAGACCTAAATGTGAGACAGGAATCCATCGAAATCCCAGAGGAGAACACAGCAGCCTCTCTGACCTCGACTATAGCAACTTTTTTTTTTTTTTTTTAAGATTTTGTTTATTTGACACAGAGAGAGCAAGCGAGCATAAACAGGGAGAGGGAGAAGCAGACTGAGCAGGGAGCCTGACATGGGGCTTGATCCTAGGACCCTGGGATGATGACCTGAGCCGAAGGCAGACGCCAGACCGACTGAGCCACCCAGGTGCGCCAGCTGTAGCAACTTCTTACTAAACATGTCACTGGAGGCAAGGGAAAACAAAGCAAAAATATGTTATTGAGAGTTCATCAAGTTAAAAAGTTTCTGCACAGGAGCGCCTGGGTGGTTCATATGGTTAAGCATCTGCCTTTGGTTCAGGTCATGATCTCAGGGTCCTGGGATTAAGCCCCACATCAGGTTCCCTGCTCAGCCGGGGAGTCTGCTTCTCTCTCTGCTTCTCCCTCTGCCTCCCTCCCCACCTCAAGCCCCTCGTGCTGTCTCTCTCTCTCAAATAAATAAAATCTTAAAAAAAAAAAAACAAAAAAGCTTCTGCACAGCGAAGGAAACAATCAACAAAACTAAAAGGCAACCTTTGGAATGAGTGAAGATATTTGCAAATGGCATATCTAATAAGGGGTTAGTTTCTAAAATCTATAAAGAACTTATCGCACTCAACAGCCAAGAACCAAATGACCCAGTTAAGAAATGGGCAGAAGACATGAATAGACATTTTTCCAAAGAAGACATCTGGATGGCCAATAGACATATGAAAAGATGCTCAGCATCCCTCAGCATCAGGGAAATACAAATCAAAGCCATGATGAGATACCACTCACACCTGTCAGAATGGCTAAAATTAACAACACAGGCAACAACTGATGTTGGTGAGGATGTGGAGAAAGGGGAACCCTCTCACACTATTGGTGGGAAGGCAGCTGGTGCAGCCACTCCGTAAAACAGTATGGAGGTTCCTCAAAAAGTTAAAAAGAGAACTACCAGCAATTGCACTGCTAGGTATTTACCCAAAGGATACAAAAATACAGATTTGAGGGGATACCTGTACCCCCATGTTTATAGCAGCATTATCAACAATAGCCAAACTATGGAGAGAGCCCAAATGTCCATCAACTGATGAATGGATAAAGAAGAAGTGGTATATATACACAAGGGGGTATTACTCAGCCATCAAAAAGAATGGAATCTTGTCATTTGCCCTCATAATATGCTGTACACAATTTTGTGTACTATACTATAGCTCCTGGGTAGAGCTAGTGTATAATGCTAAGTGAAATAGTTAGAGAAAGACAAATACCGTATGATTTCACTCATGTGGATTTAAGAAACAGTTCAACATATGGGAGGGGGGAGAAAAGAGGGAAACAAACCATAAAGACTTTTTTTTTTTTTGGCTTGATCAAAACCAAATACATATGTATTTACAAATTTTTAGGTTTAAACAGATCATTAAGTAACTGAATAATTTTCTTTTTTTTCCCCTTCTTAAAAAATTTAACATAACGTATTATTTGTTTCAGGGGTACAGGTCTGTGATTCATCAGTCTTACACAACAACCTACCACAACACATACCCTCCCTAATGTCCAGCCACCCCATCGGCTCCCCTCCAGCAAGCATCAGTTTGTTTCCTAAGATTAAGAGTCTCTTAACCATAAAAGACTCTTTTTTTTTTTTTTAAAGATTTTATTTATTTATTCGACAGAGATAGAGACAGCCAGCAAGAGAGGGAACACAAGCAGGGGGAGTGGGAGAGGAAGAAGCAGGCTCACAGCAGAGGAGCCTGATGTGGGGCTCGATCCCACAACACTGGGATCACGCCCTGAGCCGAAGGCAGACGCTTAACCGCTGTGCCACCCAGGCGCCCCAAAAGACTCTTTTTTTTTTAAATGTGATTTTAAAAAAAAAGATTTTTATTTATTTATTTGACAGAGAGACACAGCCAGCGAGAGAGGGAACACAAGCAGGGGGAGTGGGAGAGGAAGAAGCAGGCTCGCTGATGCAGGGCTTGATGTGGGGCTCGATGTGGGGCTCAACGTGGGGCTTCCGGGACCCTGGGATCACGCCCTGAGCTGAAGGCAGACGCTTAAGGACTGAGCCACCCAAACGCCCCAACCATAAAAGACTCTTAGAGAGAACAAACAGAGGGATGATGGAGGGAGGAGGGTGGGGGATGGGCTAGATGGTTGATGGGTATTAAAGAGGGCACTTGTTATTATGAGCACCGGGTGTTGTACGTAAGTGATGAATCACTGAATTCTACTCCTGAAACCAATATTGCACTGTATGTTAACTAGAATTTAAATAAAAATTTAGGAAAAACACCCCCATATCTTGTCTTTTGATCTCTAATGTATATAGAATCTTGTATATAATAAACTCATGCTTTATTTTGCGTTTTAAATGCATTTTAAAATCTGCTTTATTGAGATGTAATTTACATGCAGTAGGATTCACCAAGTCTAAGTGTGTAATTTAATGGATTTTAACAGTCATAGAGAAAAAGGTGGACATCACAATCATGATAGAGAACATTTCTTTTATCCTCAAATATTCCTTTGCTTCCGTTTTTTCCCAACATCTGCTTTTTGTTGTTATAGTTTTGACTTTTCTAGGATTGCATATAAATGGAATCATGTATAATCTTTTGTGTCTGGCTTTTTATTTTTTTTTTTTATTTTTAAAGATTTTATTTATTTATTCGACAGAGATAGAGACAGCCAGCGAGAGAGGGAACACAAGCAGGGGGAGTGGGAGAGGAAGAAGCAGGCTCATAGAGGAAGAGCCCAGTGTGGGGCTTGATCCCATAACGCCGGGATCATGCCCTGAGCTGAAGGCAGATACTTAACCACTGTGCCACCCAGGCGCCCCATGTGTCTGGCTTTTTAGAATAATGCTTTTGAGATTCATATATTGTTGCATATGTTAGTAGTTTGTAGTGTTTTGCTGAACAGTATTCCATTTTATTTTATTTTATTTATTTTTTTTTTTTTAAAGATTTTATTTATTTATTTGACAGAGACAGCCAGAGAGAGAGGGAACACAAGCAGGGGGAGTGGGAGAGGAAGAAGCAGGCCCATAGCAGAGGAGCCTGATGTGGGGCTCGATCCCATAACGCTGGGATCACGCCCTGAGCCGAAGGCAGACGCTTAACCGCTGTGCCACCCAGGCGCCCCTTGTATTCCATTTTATTGATATATCACATTGTTTACCCATTTATCAGTTAATGGACATTTCTTCCCCCTGAATTTGGTCTGGTTTGAGTAAAGCTGCTAAAAGTACAATTTTTTGGGTAGACATTTTAATTTTTCTTGGGTAAATTCCTAGGAGCTGGGTTATATGGTAACTTTATAAGACACTGCAGATTTCCGCAGTGACAGCACTATTTTAAATTTCTAACAGCAGTTCATCAGAGTTCTAGTTGCTCCCCATCCTCAGCATCACTTGGTATTGTCCATCTTTTTAATTTTAGCCATTCAGATTGGTGTGCAGTAGAATCTCATTGTGGTTTTAATATGCATTTCACTAATGACTAATGATCGTGAGCAACTTTTCATACACTTATTTTAGCACATGAAATAATATATCTTATTTTGGCAAAATGTATGTTCAAGTATGTTGCCCATTTAAAAAAAATAAAAATGCTTGCCTTAATCTTTTTTTTTTTTTTAAGATTTCATTTTTAAGAATCTCTACACCCAATGTGGGGCTCAAACTCACAATCCTGAGATCGAGTCATTTGCTCTTCTGACTGAGCCAGCCAGACATTCTATTGCTTTTTTTAAAAATTCTTGAGATATAATAGTTATCTGTATATTCAGGGAGTAAGACTTTTATCAAATATTTTGCAAATATCCCAATCTGTGGTTTTCCTTTTCATTTTTTTTGATAGTGCCTTTGATGAGCCAAAAAAAAAAATTTTCGAAGAACAAAAATTTTTATTTTGAAGAAATTCAAAGATCAGTTTTTATTTTTAGGATTCATGTTTTTTGTGTTTTAAGAATTTTATGTAACCCAAGATTACAGTGATTTTTCTCCTAAATTTTCATCAAATTTTATAGCTTGACACTTATATTTATGTCTATGATCTGTTTCAATTTAACATTTTGTATGTTTGTGAGATAATGGTCAAAGTTCATTTTTTTTTTTTTGCATGTGGATATCCAGTTTTTAGCACCATTGTTGAAAAAAAGACTTTAGCTCCCACTGAATTACCCTGGCACCTTTGAAAATTAGTTGGTCATGTGTGTACTGGTCTATCTCTACACATTCTATTCTGTTAATCTACAGATCCTTAATCAATACTACACTGTGTTGATTCCTGTAGCTTTATAGTAAATCTTGAAAGTATGTAGTGGAGATAGTCTAAATCTTCTGACTTTGTTTTTCTTTTTCAGAATAGTTGGGCTATTCTAGAAAGAAGTCAGTCAGAGAAAGACTAATATCCTATGATTTCACTCATCTGTGGAATTTTTTTTTTTAAAGATTTTATTTGTCAGAGAGAGAGAGAGAGAGAGAGAGAAAGCACAAACAAGGGGTGTGGCAGGCAGAGGGAGAAGCAGGCTCCCTGTTGAGCCAGGAGCCCTATGTAGGACTTGATTCCAGGACCGTGGGATCATGATCTGAGCCAAAGGCAGATGCTCAACCGACTGAGCCACCCTGGCATCCCTTGAATGTGGAATTTAAGAAACAAAACAGATGAACAGAGAGGGAGGAAAGGAATAATAAGACAAAAATAGGGAGGCAAACTGTAAGGGACTCTTAACTATAGGGAACAAACTGAGGGTTGCTGGAGGGGAGGTGGGTGGGGGGATGGTGTAACTAGTGATGGGCATTAAGGAGGGCACGTGATGTAATGAGCACTGGTGTTATATGCAACTGATGAATCATTGAATTCTACCTCTGAAACTAATAATACACTATATGTTACTTAAATTGAATTCAAATAAAAATTTAAAAAAATATTTTGGCTATTCTAGGTCCTTGGCTTTGCATATAAGGGAAGCAGCATTTCAGTTTTTATCAAAAAGCCTGCTGGGATTTTCATTGGGATTAATTTTGAATCTCTAGACCAGTTTGGAGAGATTGCCATTTTAACAATATTGAATCTGTGATTCATGAACATAGTATATCCATTTTCTGGGTCGTCTTTCATTTCCTTAGCAATATTTTGTACTTCCCAGTGAACAGGCCTTGCACATATTTTGTTCCTAAGTACTAAATATATTTGATTTGGTTATACATGGTGTTTTAAAAACAATTTAATTTTTAATTTCTTTGGTATGATATAGAAATATGGTTAATTTTTTGTATATTGATCTTGAATCACCTTGTTAAACTCTCTTAATAGTTCTAGTAGCATTTTGTGTGTGTGTGTGTGTGTGTGTGTGTACTCCTTACAAATTTCTACATAAATGATAGTGTTGTCTACAAGTCAGTTTTTTTTTTTTTTAAGATTTTATTTATTTATTTGACAGAGAGAGACAGCGAGAGAGGAAACACAAGCAGGGGGAGTGGGAGAGGAAGAAGCAGTTTCCTGATGAGCAGGGAGCCTGATGTGGGGCTCCATCCCAGGACTCGGGGATCATGACCTGAGCCACCCAGGTGCCCCTACAAGTCAGTTTTATTCCTTCCTTCCATCCTTCCTTCCTTTTATTTCTTCCTTCCTATGTGTTTTATTTCATCTTTTTTCCTTATTTTACTTAGTTAACTCTAGTACAGTGATGATAGAAGTGATCAAAGTTGGTATGCTTGCCTTGTTCCTGATCTTAGAGGGAAAGCATTCATTTTCACCATTAAGTGTTTTGTTAGCAGTGGGTTTTTCTTGGATTCCTTTTATCAAGTTGTGAAAGATCCCTGGTACTTATTGATTTTTTTAAAACTATGAGTGTTGAATTTTGTGAAATGCTTTTCTCAGCCTATTGAAGTGATTGTATGGGTTTTCATTTTTAGTCTGCTGAGTGGTAAATTATATGAATTGTTTTTGTATGTTAAATTGAACTTGCATTCCTGGGATAAATATCACTTGGTGATTTTTACATATTCTTTGATTTCTAAAAATTTGGCAAGGTTTGTGTATCAGCATTCATGAGGATTGTTGATTTTCTTTTCTTTTAATGTCTTTGGTTTTGTTCTATGGTTAATGCCAGCCTGATTCAATGAGTTGGGAAGTGTTCCCTTTAATTTTCTGGAAGAATTTGTCTACATTTTATATAGGCTTATTACAGGTTATTATTTCTTCTTTAAATGCTTGGTAGAATCACCACTGAAGCCATCTGAGCCTAGAGAGTTCTTTGGGGGCATTTTCAGGTACAATTTAAATTTTTAAAAAAGATACGGGGTGATTAGATTACCTATTTTGTCTTAGGTGACTTTTCATAGCTTGTGTCTTTCAAGGAATTTGTCTACTTAAGTTGTCACATTTTGGGGCATAAAATTTTTCATAATGTCCCCTTGTTATACTTTTCATGTCTGTAAGGTCTGTTTTTCTGATAGAGATAATTTGTGTATTCTCTCTTTGTTTCCTGATTAGACTGGGTAGAGGTTAATCAATTTTACTGATAATTTCAAAGAAAAAGTTTTTGGATTCATCGGTTTTTCTTTTTTTGTTGTTTTCTATTTTATTGGTTTGTGCTGTTACTATTTTCTTTCTTCTACTTACTTTGTGCTTAATGTACTGTTTTTTCCAGTTTCTTAATGTGGGAATTTAAATCACTGATTTGTCGCTTTTATTCTTTTCTAATAAGCATTTCACGCTAAAAATTTCCTTTTAAGCTTCACTTTATTTAGCAATGTTCTCCAAATTCTCACTGGATCTGTTCTTACTTAGTACTTCTCACTGGATCTGTTCTTAGTACTCAAAATACTTTGTAATAATTTCCCTTATGATTTCTTTTTTGCCTATGGATTATTTAGAGTATGTAGTTTAATATCCAAATACATGGAGATTTTACTGACATTTTCATTTAATGGTATCTAGTTTAATACTCTGTGGTCAGAGTACATATTTTGTATGATTTCAGGCCTTTTAAAATTATTTAGTTTTGTATTATAGCCCAAAATATTGTCTATTTTGGTGAATGTTCTGTGTGCAGTTGGAAAGAATGTATATTTTGCTGTTGATGTGTAGAGTGTTTTATAAATATCATTAGGTCAAGTTGGCTGACAGTGTTACTCAGTGTTCTGTATACTTACTGATTTTGTGTCTGCTTGGTCTATGCATTTGTGAGAGTGTAGTGTTTAAATCTTTGTCCTTGTTGATTTGCTTATTTCTTCTTTTGGCTAAGTTTTGTTACAGATATTCTGAAACTGTATTATTAGGTATATACATATTTAAGATTATTAGGTCTTCTTGATGAATTCTTCTTTTCAATGTCATGAAATGTCATTCTTTATCCCTGATAATATTCACTGCTTTGAAGTCCGCCTTACCTGCTATGAATATAGTTGCTTCAGTTTTCTTTTGATTAGTGTTAGTATGATATATTTTTTCCCATCCATTTACTTTTCATTTTTCTGTGTCTTTATATTTGAAGTGGGTGTTTTGAAGGCAGCATGTAGTTGGGTCTTGCACATCAATACCGTCTACCTTTGATTGGAGTTTTTACAACACATATGTTTTTAAGAAAAAAATGGACAGAAGACTGCCAATCTAAAAATAAAGCAGACAGATCTCAATACAGAGATGTTTTGCCTGCTGTGATAAAATTTTATCCACGTCTGTAAAAATCAGTGGGATTAAGTATCTTTAGGAAGCCCCTCCAGAAGCATTTGATCTTGCATTATGATTGTACATTTTTACATTTATTGTTTATAATGTAGCACACAGTGTAAAATTGGAAAAATAACCCGCAAGCTTGGAAATGGTCTCTTGTTAAATCCCATTAAATGAAAAGGATTTGAATTGTTGAAAAAAAAATATGAATAGGACAGGGAAGTGGTAAGGAGTCTTTGAAAAACTTTAAATCTTAAAAAAACTTTAAACTTTTTTCATGTTACATAAGTAGTGCATGTATATTGCTCACAATTTAAATGTCTATAAAAAATCAAATAAAAAATACTCTTTAATTCTACCACCCTGAACAAAAAACAGTTATTGCTCTGAAATATATCCTTCCAGTATTTAAAACATCAATGTAATTAAAAAAAATGTAGTCATATCATATTACTTCTTTGTAACCTTCTTTTCCACTGAATGCCTCACGAATATTTTTATGATGATTGTTTATACTGATCTATATCAGCCTTTTTAATGACTGCATATTTCTGTTCATAACATATAATCCCAATTTATTTCTAAGTTTTTTCTGTTAATGCAGTGTACGCTATTCCTTCAGGATTTGTAGAAACACAAAACCTTTTATCCCCATGACTTATTCATTCTATAACTGGAAGCCTGTTATCTCCCACTCCCCTTCACCCATTTTCCATCCTTCTACCCCTCCCCTCTGGCAACCACCAGTTTGTTCTCTGTATTTATTGATTGGTTTCTGTTTTTAGTTTAGTTTTGTTTTTTAGATTCCACATATAAAGGAAATCATACAGTATTTATGTTTGACTTATTTCACTTAGCATTGTGCCCTCTAGGTCCATCAGTGTTGTCACAAGTGGCAGGATCTCACCCTTTTTGATGGCTGAGTAATATTCCCTAGTACCTATATACCACATCTTCTTTATCCATTCATCTGTTGATGGATACTTGGATTGCTTCCATATCTTGGATATTGTAAATAATGCTGTAAGGAACATAGGATGCATATATCTTATCAGTGTTTTTATTTTCTTTGGGTAGATACCCAGTAGCAGAATGATAAGATCATATAGAATTTCTGTTTTTAATTTTTTGAGGAACCCATATACTGTTTACCACAACAGCTGCACCAGTTTACATTCCCACCAATAGTGCACAAGGGTTCTTTTTTTACCACATCCTCACCAATGTTTGTTCTTCTTTTCTTTTTGATTCTGGCCATTCTGAGGTGTAGTGATATCTTATTGTGGTTTTGGTTTGCATTTTCCTGATATTTAGTGGTGTTGAGCAGGGGGAGCAGGAGAGGAAGAAGCAGGCTCCTAGCGGAGGAGCCTGATGTGGGGCTCGATCCCATAACGCCGGGATCACGCCCTGAGCCGAAGGCAGACGCCTAACCGCTGTGCCACCCAGCCACCCCCCTCTGACCATTTTTAATCAGATTATTTATGGGGTTTTTTTTGGTGTCGAGTTGTATAAGTTCTCTCTCTCTCTCTCTCTCTCTCTCTCTATATTATATATATATATATATAATTTTACCATACAGTACATCATTAGTTTTTGATATAGTGTTCCATCTTTATATATTTTGGATATTAACACCTTACTGGATATATCACTTGCAAATATCTTCTTTCAGTCAGTGGATTGCTTGTTGTCGTTTCATTGATGGTTTCCTTTGCTGTGCAAAAGCTTTTTATTTTGGTGTAGTCCCAATAGTTTATTTTTGCTTTTGTTTCCCTTATCTTTAGGAGACATATGTAGAAAAGTGCTACTAAAGCCAATGTCAAAGAAATTATGTTTTCTATTAGGAGTTTTATGGTTTCAGGTCTCATGTTCAGGTTCTTAATCCATTTTGAGTTTCTTTTTGTGTATGGTGTAAGAAAGTGGTCTGTTTTCATTCTTTGAATGTTGTTGTCCAGTTTTCCCAGCACCATTTATTGAAGAGACTGTGTTTTCCCCATCGTATATCCTTGCCTCCTTTGATTAAATTGATTGCATATAAGCATGGGTTTATTTCTGGGTTCTCTATTCTGTTCTTTTGACCCATGTGTCTGTTTTTTGGGCCAGTACCATGTTGTTTTGATTATTACTACAGCTTTATAGTTTTTCTTGAAATTTGGGATTGTGATACCTTTAACTTTGTTCTTCTTTCTCAAGATTGCTTTGGCTATGTGGGGTCTTTTGTGGTTCCATTAAAATTCTTGTTCTGTGAAAAATGCTGTTGGTATTTTGATAGGAATTGCATCGAATCTGTAGATTGCTTTGTGTAGTTATGGACATTTTAACAATATTGTTCCAATTCATGAACCTGGAGTATCTTCCCAGTTGTTTGTGTCATTTTCAGTTTCTTTCATCAGTGTTTTATAGTTTTCAGAATACAGGTCTTTCCCCTCCTTGTTTAAATTTATTCTTAGATGTTTTATTCTTTTTGGTGCAATTTTAAATGGAATTGTTCTAATTTCTCTTTCTGTTACCTTTGTTATTATTGTATAGAAATGCAACCAGTTTCTGTATATTAATTTTGTATCCCACAGCTTTACTGAATTTATTTATTATTTTGAAGGGAGTCTTTATGGTTGTCTATGTATTAGTATCATGTCATCTACAAGTAGTGACAGTTTAACTTCTTCTTACCAATTTGGATGTCTTTAATTTCTTTTTCTTGTCTGATTACTGTGGCTAGGACTGCCAGTATTATGTTGAATAAAAGTGGCAAGGGTTGGCATCCTTGTCTTGTTCCTGATCTTACAGGAAAAGCTCTCAGTTTTTCACCATTGAGTATGTTAGTTGTGGTTTTGTCATATATGGCCTTTATTATGTTGAGGTATGTGCTGTGGAAACCCATTTTGTTGAGAGTTTTTATCATGAGCAGATGTTGAATTTTATCAAATGCATTTTCTCCATCTATTGAGATGATCATTATGATTTTTTTTGAAGATTTTATTCATTTATTTGACAGAGAATGCAGGCAGGGGGAGCAGCAGGCAGAGGGAGAGGGAGAAGCAGATTCCCCACTGAGCAAGGAGCCCAGTGAGGGGCTCGATCCTAGGACCTTGGGATCATGATCTGAGCCAAAGGCAGATGCTTAACCGACAGAGCCACTCAGGTGCCCCGATGATCATAGGATTTTTATCCCTCACTTTTTTTTTTTAAAGATTTTATTTATTTAATTGACAGAGAGACAGCCAGCGAGAGAGGGAACGCAAGCAGGGGGAGTGGGAGAGGAAGAAGCAGGCTCCCAGCGGAGGAGCCTGATGCAGGGCTCAATCCCAGAATGCTGGGATCACGCCCTGAGCTGAAGGCAAACGCTTAACGACTGAGCCACCCAGGCACCCCATCCCTCACTTTGTTGATGTGGTGTATCACATTGATTGATTTGTGCATATTGAACTCTCCTTGCATCCCTAGAATAAATTCCACTTGATCGAGATGAATGATCCTTTTAATATGTTGTTGAATGCACTTTGCTTATGTTTTGTTGAGGATTTTTGCATCTGTTTTTTATCAGGGATATTGTCCTGTAGTTTTCTTCTTTTCTGTAGTATCCATATGGTTTTGGTATCAAGGTGATGCTGGCCCCTTAGAATGAGTTTGGGAGCTTTCCTTCCCCTTCTGTTTTTTTGGAATATATTGAGGAGAAGAGGTATTAACTCTTCAAATGTTTTGTGGAATTCACCTGTGAATCTAGCTAGTCTTGGCCTTGCCCTGGCAGATTTTGGGGAGTTTTTTTTTTTTTTAAGATTTTATTTATTTATTCGACAGAGATAGAGACAGCCAGAGAGAGAGAGGGAACACAAGCAGGGGGAGTGGGAGAGGAAGAAGCAGGCTTATAGCTGAAGAGCCTGATGTGGGGCTCGATCCCATAACGCCGGGATCACGCCCTGAGCCGAAGGCAGACGCTTAACCGCTGTGCCACCCAGGCACCCCTGGGGAGTTTTTTTTTTTTTTTTTAATTACCAAACAGATTTTGTTGCCTATAACTAGTGTATTCAGATTTTCTATTTCTTCCTGATTTGTCTTTGGAAGATTGTGTATTTCTAGGAATTCATCTCTTCTAGGTTGTCCAATTTCTTGATATATAATGTTTCATAGTAGTCTCATATAATGTTTTGTGTATCTGTAGTGTCTCTTTTTACTTGTTTTTCATTTCTGATTTTATTTAGTTGAGTCCTCTCTCTTTTTTTTCTTGATGAGTGGCTAAAGATATATCTTTATTTTTTTAAAGAACCAGCTCTTGATTTCATTGATCTTTTCTATTTTTTTTATTAGTCTCTATTTCATTTCTTTCTTTTTTTTTTTAAAAGATTTTATTTATTTTATTTGTTTGTTTGACAGAGAGAGAGACAGAGAGAGCACAATCAGGGGAAACAGCAGAGGGAGAGGGAGAAGCAGTCTCCCCGCCGAGCAGGGAGCCCGATGTGGGGATCGATCCCAGGACCCTGGGATCATGACCTCGGCTGAAGGCAGAAGCTTAACTGTCTGAGCCACCCAGGCGCCCCTATTTCATTTATTTCTGCTCTTTATTATTTTCTTCTTTCTCCTCCCCTTGGGTTTTGTTTATTTTTTTTTCTAGTTGCTTTGGGTGTAGTGTTACATTGTTTATTTGAGATTTTTTTGTTTCTTGAAGTAATCCTTCACTGCTGTAAATTTCCCTCTTAGAGTTGTTTTCAGGGTATCCCAAAGATTTTGGACCATTGTGTTTTCATTTTCATTTGTTTCCATGTATTTTTTAAATTCTTCTTTAACCTATCCTCATTTATTATTTTTTTGAAGTACAGTTTTATTGTATATGAATACAGAGAGACCAAACTTGGTTAATGGTGATGGTGTTCATTACTTTTTTTCCCCTGCAGCTAATGATAGGCTCAGAGGAGTTGTTATAATGAGCAAATAGTGTGTTAGTAGAACATCAGCTGCATTAAGTAGCCACTTTTTTAAAAGTAAATTCTACACCCAGTGTGGGGCTCAAACTCACAACCCCACTATCAAGATTCATATACTCTACCAACTAAGCAAGCTAGGCACATCCCCCCACTCTGCGTTTTTTAAAAATTCTTTTTGTTGTTGTTGTTCCACTTGGGTGCTTTCCATTTCTTTGTCTTCCGGGTCATTGCTCTGTTCTTCTCCATCTGCTAATCTGTTGATTCCCTTTAGTGTACTTTCTATTTCAGTTATTGTATTCTTCAGCTCTCATTGTTTCTTTTTTATATTTTTTATCTCTTGGTTGAAGTTCTCAGTGAGTTCATACATTCTCCTCTCCAGTCCAGTGAGCATCTTTATGACCATTACTTTAAACTCTTTATCAGGCATATTGCTTATCTCCATTTTGTTCTTTCTCTAAAGTTTTGTCTTGTTCTTTCATTTGGAGCATATTCCTCTATCTCCTCATTTTGCTTGACTTTTGTGTTTGTTTCTATGGATTAGGCAGAACAGCTACTTCTCCTGAACTTGAAGGAATGACCTTGTGTATGGTCATCCCCTGTGTAGACTGTGTATGCCTGGTGACTTTGCCTGTCCGGCTGAAACTGTGGCTGGCATGGGCTTGCAGTCCAAGGGCGCTCTGTGCTGGGGCTGCCCTGGTGGGATGGTCAGAGCTGAATTGGGTGTGGTTATGTTGTCCTGGGTTTCTCTGTATAGAGGTTGCCCTGGCAGGACTTGCTAGAGCTGAAGTGGGTGTAAGCTGGGGGATTCTGGGGTGCTCAGCATAAGGGGGTGCCCTGGTGGAGCCAAGGTTAATGTGGGCCAGGATGTCGCAGGGCACTCTACACAGGGGACATCTTGGTGGGGTGGGTGGAGACAAGGTGGGGTATGGGCTGTGGGTTCCTGGGTCATTCCATGTAGAGGGTGCCCCGGTAGGGCAGCTGGAACTGAGGCAGGCATGGACTGGGGTTCTGGGGTGTTCAATGTGGTGGGTGTGCTGTTGGGGTGGCCAGAGCCAAAGCTAGCATGTGTCGGAGCACTCTGTATCAGGGGAACCTTAGCCACACCATCTGAAGCCAAAGTGGTGCAGGCCTGGAGTGTTCTAGGGTGCTTTGTGCCTGTGTCACCTTGGTGCGATGGCTGGAGGTGTAGTGAGCACTGACCAGGGGTGTGATGGTGTTGTATGCTGGGGCCACCTAAGTGGGATGGCTGGGGCTGGTGTGGGCTAGAGGCCTGGGGCTCACGAGGCATTAGGCCACTTAAGGTGCCTGGACCGTATTCTCATCCATGCTTTCAAGGTGGAAAGGGAATGTAAACCATGGTGTTCTCCAGTCCCTCAGACCTGGAGAGAGTTCCAGCAGTTCCTCCACCATTTGGTGGAGTTCTAGAGCTGGATCTTTTATGTACTAGTTGCTCTAGCAAACTGCGGTTTTCTTCCTGTGCCCCATGATAGACAGATCTGCCCATGGTCCCTCAGTACTATCCCCTCCACTGTAGTTTGCAGTGTTGGGATGGGGGTTCCCTTTGTTACCATCTGTCCTCTCTTCTTGCTGTTCTCTTTGTGGTCTGTCTTTTGATGTGCTGAAGCTGTCGGGTCAGCCCTCAGTTCTTCCTCAGGAGGAATTGCTCTATAAATAGGTGTGGATTTGGTGTGTTCTATGGAGGAAGTGAGTTCAGGGTCTTCCTACCTTGCTATCTTGGACCAGAACTATGCCTCTCTATTCAAGTCCTTTTAAAGCATCAGATTATGCCATGATTGACAAATCTGAGTTCCTGAAAGTAACTGAGTCACTGCAGCTGGTCTTATTCTGACTGGTGTATTGCCAGTGACTCACAAACACCATCTTCTCCGCTTCCATTGCCTGTGACAGGCCTCCATATGTTCCAACTGCCTTAGTGTATCCGGTTTATTGCATCTGAAAACATACATGGTAATTTGAAATTTATGGCTTTGAGAAGAAAATATTCTCAGAAACATTCTTTATAGACTGTAAGTGGTTTTGTTGTCATCATTGTTGTTGTTATTGTTATTGTTTTGGTGGATAGGGTTGTATACGAACTCTAAAGCCCAAGATAAAGTTACCCGTCTCTGAACTGAGAAATACTACTTTGAACTCTATTATAACTGATGTTTTTTTCTCATTCTTTAGTTGAAAAGATTTGGTTTAATGATTGTTTAAACTAGGGGGTCATACATAGAATTAAACGAGTAAGTGTTTGATGTTCCTGGATAATTTAAATGAAGTATCAGCTGCTCAAAGATGCTGCCTGTCTCCAGGAATCCAGCCATTCACTGGAGGAAGGTTAAATATAATTTTAGTTGGAGCATTTGTGGGAGAGCTGAGCTTTTTTTTTTTTTTTTTTTAATTTAGCCAGGTTGAACAAAGACAGTTTGTGGACTTTCTCTGATTAGCCAAAACATAAAACAAACAGAAACAAAATGAAAAGCCCATATATACAGAAAAAAACATTATTTTAAAATTCTGGCTCTGGGTTTCCAGTTTCAGGCAGGATGGGGTAAGTACATTCTTTTCTATCTCTCCTGCTGAATGCAACTCTAAAACCTGGACAGAATGCATGGAGTAGCTATTTGAGGGCTCTGAAAAGCAAATGATGGCAAGTGGATTGGGAAAGAAGACCAGAATTCAAAGTACCACTGGATTGCCATTGAGTTCACCATTTACCTCCTCTGGTCCTCCTGCCATTTGGCCCCAGAGGCAGGTACAGCTGTGGAAGTACAGTGTGTAGGCTAGAGATTAGGAAAGGAGCCCCAGGAAACCTGAAAGTGTCATGCATATTTCACAGATTTCAGGGAAAGGTGGAGCTTGAGAAAGCAACTGCATGTAGTCATCTATGAACTCCTGGGCTCATCTCTGAGCTGTTTGTGTGTGGATCTTACCCTACTTAGCATATAAATGACGCTAAGAACCAAACTAACACATAGACCACCACCTATGTTCCAGACTGGCCACTATGTGGTGCATGCAGGGCACAAATTTGAATGGCATTGCAGAAGCTTTGAAAACTACAATGCAATTGTCAACATGCTCCAGAAGATTTAAATAAGACCCAGAGTTTTATAATACTCAAAATGTTTATGGTACTATCCAGAATCACTCAGCATATGAAAACCGAGGAAAGGGGTGCCTGGGTGGCTCAGTCGGTTAAGCATCTGCCTTCAGCTCAGTTCATGATCCCATGGTTTGGGATTGAGCCCCGCATCAGGCTCCCTGCTCAGCAGAGAGCCTGCTCTTCCTCCTCCCTCTGCCGCTTCTCCCATTCCTGTGTGTGCACAGGCGCACACACTCTCTCTCTTTCTCTCTTGCTCTCCCTCTCAAATAAGTAAAAATAAAATCTTAAAAAAACCCAGGAAAACTCAACTAGTATAATAAGGAAAAATCAGAAGATGCAATGCTGGAATGACATCAGTACTGGGATTATCTGATGAAACTTTAAAGCAGCTATTATACAAATGTTACACCCAGCTGGCTCAAACTCTTGTGAACTAAATGGAAAAATGAAATTCTCTGCAAAGGAATAGATGATATAAAGAAGAACCAATAAGATAGCCAAAATAAAAAAGTCATTGGATGGCCTCAGTAGCAGAATGGAGAGGACAGAGGAAAGAATCGGTGAAGTTGAAGATAGGCCAGTAGAAATTCCCCGGTCTGAATAACAGCAGATTGAGGGGAAAAATTAAACAGGATTCTGAGGACCTGTGGGACAAGGGCAAAAGGTCTGATGTTCATGTCATGGGAATCCAAGCAGGAGAGGAGAAAGATGTGGTGCTAAAAATGATAATGGCTGACAAATTTATAAATTTGGCAAAAGACATAAACAGATTTAATAAGTGCAGTAAACCCAAGATTGACCGAAAGAAATCCATACCCAGAAGATCATAATCAAACTTCTGAAAATTAAAGGCGATGAAAATACTTAAAGCAGCCAGGGGAAAAGCACATATTACCTGTAGGGGAATCTTCACTGAAATCATTATGGATTTTACCCCAGAAACTATGGAGGCCTTAAGTGGCACAGCACTTTTAAAGTGCTGCAAGAAAAGAAGTCAACACAGAATTCTGTATCCAGCAAAAAATACTCTCCACAAATGAATGTGAAACAAAGGCATTTTTATTTATTTTTTATTTTTTTTAAAAGATTTTGTTTATTTATTTGACAGAGATAGAGACAGCCAGCGAGAGAGGGAACACAAGCAGGGGGAGTGGGAGAGGAAGAAGCAGGCTCATAGCAGAGGAGCCTGATGTGGGGCTCGATCCCATAACGCCGGGATCACGCCCTGAGCCGAAGGCGGACGCTTAACCGCTGTGCCACCCAGGCGCCCCAACAAAGGCATTTTTAGATGAAGGAAAAGTCAGAAAAATTCATAGCCAGCAAACCTGTACTGAACAATTGCTAAAGGAAGTTATTTTGACAGAAGGGAAATGATACCAGAAGGAATGTTGGAACATCAGGAATGAATAAAGAGCAACAGAAATAGTAGATATATGGGTAAATATAATAAACTATTCTCTTCTTGAGTTCCTTAAAATATTCTGATTGACAGCAAAAATTATAACCTTGTGATAGAGTTTTCAAAGTGTTGCAGATGTGCTATTGAAGACTGCTGTAGCTTGGGTGGGGAGAATAAAGGAACCTGTATAGTGGTAAAGTTTCTGCATTTTACTTGAAATGATATTGATTCTAAGTAGACTCTGAAAAGATAATTATTTATATTGTAATCCCTAGAGCAATCACTTAGGTAATTATACAAAGAGATATGGTGAAAAGACCACAATGAATTAAAATAGAATACTAGAAAGTATTTCAATAATGCAAATGAAGGCAGGAATGAAGAAAAAGAGCAATGAAAAACAGAGGGAACGAACAGAAAACAAATAATAAAAAGGTAGATCAAAAATCCAAATATATCAATGATTTTATTAAATGTAGTCTAAATAAAACAATCAAAATATAGATCTTATATTAGGTTTAAAAAATAACCCACCATGTGCTGTATATAAGAGATTGACTTCAAAAATAATAATCTAAGAAGTTTAAAATACCTACTCTGGGCATGTATTTCAGAGAAAGGAAAACTTATTCTCACCATGTAACCTGTACAGAAATGTTTATTGCATTTCTGTAATTTCTAAAAGCTGGGAACAGTGCTTTGTGGTACATCCATAATACAGTGGAGTAGTACCCACTAGTAAAAAGGAACACACTATGAAATACGTGCAACAACCTGGATGAGTCTTCCAGGCATTATATTGAGTGAAAGAATCCAGTCTTGAAAGGTTAGAAATTATAGGATTCCATTATGTGATAGTATTGAAAATACAAAACTATAGTGCTAGAAAACAGATTAGTGGTTGCCAGGAGTTAGGGATGAGGAGAGGGTGTGACCAAGGGACTTTTTTTTGGAGTGATAGAACTGTTCCATATCTTCTTTGTGACATGTGCTTAAATTCATAGACTTGTATATAAGAAAAGATCAGTTTTACTGTACAATAAATAAAAATTTTGTTTTTGAAAAACTGACTCTGGTTTGAGTGTCTTGGCTCAGAAACAAGATATAATTCCTTTTGTGAGAGATCTTTTTTATGGGGGGATCACTTTAAACTGTGAATTGTATTATGGAGTTGAGACTGTCCTGAGCATAGCCCAGACTCCCCCTCCCCCAAATGTTTAGATGAGAATAATTAAGAAAATAGTTGGAATATGGCTTAGGACAAGGCAGATACAGAAGCAAACAATGGAGAGAGAGCCTAGTTATGTTGGGAAGACAGGGGACTCCAGGAGGGGAGTCAGGCACTAGGAAATCCTTTTTTGGGATCTGCAGGAGAATTTGGATTATATTTTGTTTCGAGTAACGGTTTGCTGAGATAACGTTTATTTCCTTCATCCCAAATCTTCAGTAGACGTCAGCTGCACCCTTCAAAATGGGTTGATAGTACCGGGGGAACACTGTCGGGGGGGCAGAATGTAGCAGAAAGAGGCAGCATGTGCACTAGGGTGAGTTCAGTGGGAAACAGGAATGAGGGTTGGGTGAATGTGAGGACTTAGAACCCACAGGATGACAGGGCAAAGCACAAAGTTTCTCACAGGATGGCCCCGTCTTTTGTTTTCTACTATTAAAGACAAGTGCAATCTTAGAGCAGACAATTTGGGGACACTCAGAAAGGAGACACTTAAGTAATGAGAGTTTAATCCCTTTTGTCATACCAACTGCTGACATTGAATTTTTTATGATTTTATTAGTTAAAAATTTAGTAGCAAATATTGAGCACTAATTTTGTATATTCTCTGTGCTTTCCATCTAACTGCAAACAATTGAATATATTTCTTATCTGAACAATGAGGAAAAAGAGTCCATTTCCCATTTTTCATATCGAGGCTAATCACCTCGTTGCTTTTACCAGTTTCATATCTGTCTAATCTTTTTCCATGACAGAATAATACAGCTTAGTGGGTATAATGGGCTCTGAAGTCAGAAGGACCTGGGATCCAATTCTAGTTCCTCCACTCATTAGTTGTGAATCTTGGCCAAATTACGTATGTTTTCTGAGCTGGGGCTTATTATAACCCTGCTTCACAGTGTTGTCGCAGGATTAAGTAAGTGTTGGCATCATGCATCTACTCTTTAGGCTCGTTTCAGCCTTCTCTATTGTCACCCTTTGATGATTTAATGCCCAATTTTCTATTAACCTGAAAATACATGAAAAATTACAGTGGGCTCAAAAACCAAGTAGAAATAATCGTAATGACGTAAGTCCAGTTGAATTGCTGACTTGCTGTAAGCAGCACTCCACATTTGCCACTGTTCTGCCCTATTACCTTGGCTCATTCAGAGTTGAGAACATTGCTAAAGACTTTAAAGGGTTGCTATGAGAGGATCAGAGAGAAAATACACTTTTATCCTCAGAAAAATGCCAAATATTTCTTCAGTGTGTTTAATTATTTTAATGTGTGGGTTGAGGTTCTGTCATGATCTGCAAAATATAGCATGGAGTCTTGACAGAATGAACCGGAGAGACTGCATGTGAAAATGTGCACTGCAAGCCTGAACGTTCCCAACTGGAGCAGGGGAGTGTTCAGGGAGAGGTGTGAATGAAGCATTCATTCCCACGTTGGCCTGACCTAGGGAGTAGATTCTAGAAGAGGGATTATAATTTCACTGTAACAGATCCCCAGTCTGAATCAGATGAGCTTAGTTTTCTGGCTGGAAGAGATAAAATAAGTTGGACTTAGTACAGTCACTGGTTTGATTCTTCACAAATTTTTGCATTACCGAACATTGCCTTTTGGGCTACACGTTTTGTAGTAGTGGCAGTGGTGTTTTGATGTCTGTTTTGATGGCTAATACATGATGGGACAGGAATTGGTTTGTCTTAGGTTTGACCAGATCAGGAGTAAATGGTACTTGGAATCTGGACATACCCTTTTGAGGCTGTTCAGCTGTGGTAAACAAGATCAAGAGGGATGCTATTGACAGGTTCTGAGGCAAGAAGATAGTGGCAGATCAGGTAGAGAGTGTCCTGTCAGACAGTGGAGAAACTTATTAGTGTCACGTTAGGCTGAATGCTAACGTCCAGGAAAGAAAGGCTAATGGTTGGCATAGGAAGTCAGGTAGTAGGGGCCAGGCCTAAGTCATGGCTGAGGTGTCAGGTCAGGTACCCAGGCCCAGGAGGACATAAAAGCTGCCCAAATCCTGGAACTCTGGTACAAGGTAGATATTTGGTCAGAGGAGTAGAGTTTGAATCCCCCGAGGTACTTCAGTAGAAGTTTCTTACCTTATTCCAAAACAAAGACAGGACTGTTCCTAGTGTGTGAGGCAGAGCTGAGTTGGGATATAGGGTCTAATAGTGAATAGAGGTCAAAGAAGTTGGGCAATGGGAACTACAGGAGTTAAAGCATCTTTTAGGAGATTTCTCTGACATGAGCATATTTTCAGTTGCTTAGTTTTAAAAAAAGCTTTTGTTTCCAAGTAATATATTTATATAAACTATCTTTAGGTCAAACAGAAGCTTCCTGCCTCCCCTCTCTCCACGCTGCAGTCTCACTAGCAGAGACCATTTCTATCAATAGTTTTAGCTCTTTCTTTTAATATTTTCCTTTTCTAAATGACATGCTTATAATGCTATTTTTTATTTTATTTTATTTTTTTTTTAGCATTGGACATAGTAGAGACCCTGGGGAAGACTAGTATTCCTTTATATTCTCCATCTACTCTTTCTTCTTCCTCACCCCTAGATACTCATCCTTTCCCAAATAGTTGATTCCTTAAATCAATTGACAATTAAATCTTTGATTATGTAAATTATATTTGTTTGGTTATTATGGTTCTGTGTTCAATGATTGCTTTTATTTCCTATAAAACATTTTATGTGTTTTCTGGAGTTAATTATATCTTTTTGTTTGTTTTTTTCTCTTGCATTGTAACCTCTGTATTCTCTGACAGAACTGTAAAACTCATAACAATATAAAACTCATCAGATTGTATTTTACTTTTCGCCTTGGAGACATTCCTTCAACTTTGTTTCATGGGCCTGCTACATAATAGCTGTTTTGGAAATGTTCATCACCACTTGTTACGTAAGATTTCTGTTTCCTGGATCATGAATCTTCCTGTGTTTATGAAGCTTTATCTTATGGTAACTTTCTGAGGAGAGGCAGCATTGGAGATAAAATATTTTGAGAGCCTTACATGTCGGAAAATTAATCCTTTTTCCCTCTCTTCTCACATTTGATTCATAGTTAGTTAGGTATAGAATTCTCAGTTGGAAAACCGTTCTCCATCAGAATTGTGAAGGCATTTCTCCATTGTCTTCTAGTTTTCAGTATTGCTTCTTAGAAATCTGATGCCATTCTGGTTCCTGTTCTATTATATATAAAGTGTTTCCCTTTCTAGAAACTTCTAGAGTCTCTTTTGGTGTTCTAATATTTCAAGATGAAGTGTTCTGAAGCGGGTCTTTCATCAGTCATTATTCTGAGTCCTTCATAGGTCCTGTCAATGTGAAATTTAAGTCCTTAGGAGAACTTTTCTTGTGTCTTCTTTGAAATGTTTTACCTTGTATTTTCCCCATTTTCTTTTTGGAGTTCTTATTTTTCCATTATTGGACCTCTTGAAATAATCCCATTTCTTTCTTTTTTACCCCCTCTGTTTTGCTCTTTGACTTTTTGTTCTATTTCTAGAAAATTTTCTTCAATTCTTTTTTTTTTAATTTATATTTTAGTTAACATACAGTGCAATATTCGTTCCTGGAGTAGAATTCAGTGATTTATCATTTATATACAACATCCAGTGCTCATAACAACAAGTGCCCTCTTTAATATCCATTCCCCACCCACCTCCCTCCATCAACCCTTTTGTTCTTTATCGTTAAGAGTCTCTTAGGGTTTGTTTCCCTTTCTCCTTTTTCCCCCCTTCCCATATCTTTCTTAAACTCCACAAATGGTGAGATCATATGGTATTTGTCTGACTGACTTCACTTAGCATATACAATTTAGTTCTAGCCACATCATTGCAAATGGCAAGATTTTCATTATACAAACTCCATTATGTATATATACCACTTCTTCTTTATCCATTCATCAGTTGTTGGACATTTGGGCTCTCTCCATAGTTTGGCTATTGTGGACATTGCTGCTGTAAACATCAGGGAGTATGTAAACCCTTCAAATCTGTATTTTTGTATCCTTTGAGTAAATACCTAGTAGTACAACTGCTGGATCATAGGGTGGCCTTATATTTAACTTTTTGAGGAACCTCCGTACTGTTTTCCAGAGTAGCTGCACCAGTTTGCATTCCCACCAACAGTGGAAGAGGGTTCCCCTTTCTCTGCCTCCTTGCCAACATCAGTTGTTTCCTGTGTTGTTAATTTTAGCCATTCTGACAGGTGTGAGGTGGTATCTCTATCATGGTTTGGATTTGCATGTCCCTGATGCTGAGGGATGCTGAGCATCTTTTCATGTGTGTCTTAGCCATGTGGATGTCTTCTTTGGAAAAATGTCTATTCATTTCTTCTGCCCATTTCTTAACTGGATTGTTTGGTTTTGGGTGTTGAGTTTGATAAGTTCTTTATAGATTTTGGATACTGACCCTTTATGTCATTTGCAAATATCTTCTCCCATTCTGTAGGTTGCCTTTTAGTTTTGTTGACTGTTTCCTTTGTTGTGCAGAAGCTTTTTATTTTGATGAAGTCCGAATAGTTCATTTTTGCTTTTGTTTCCCTTGCCTCTGGAGACGGGTCTAGTAAGAAGTTGCTCTGGCCAAGGTCAAAGAGGTTGCTGCCTGTGTTCTCCTCTAAGATTTTGATGGTTTCCTGTCTCACATTTAGGTCTTTCATCCATTTTGAATTTATTTTTGTGTATGGTGTAGGAAAATGGTCCGGTTTCATCCTTCTGCATGTTGCTGTTCCGTTTTCCCAACACTGTTTGTTGAAGAGACTGTCTTTTTTCCATTGGATATTCTTTCCTGTTTTATTGAAGATTAGTTGACCATATAGTTGTGGGAATTTCTTCAGTTCTAATTTCCCATTCTGCTTTTGAAAGGTTTTTTTCTTTAAATTTATGCAGCCATATTTTCATTTTCTAAGATGATTTTGTTCCTCAAACATTTGAATGGTTCTTATCTTCTTCTATTTCTCTAACAACTTAATTTTTTTTTTCTGCTCCCAGCATGATCCTTATCTTCTGAGTTCATTTTCTGTTTGTTTTGCTCTTTTTCTTTCATGTTAGCATTTTCCTCATATGTGATAATCCTTGGCCAGCCTTTTACATTTCAGAGTGTGGCTCTAAAATGTGAGTGGGGCTGTGTGAGGGCAAGGCGTGTTAACTCACACGAAGCTGGACATTTCATCGGGGGACCCACAGATGTCCGTATCTGTGGATCTTCTCTTTTGGGCCTTTTTTCTCAGAGAAATCCTCCTTTTTCTTGGCTAGATATGTGTGAGGCTGTGTTTTGGAACCTCGGGGAGAAAGGTATTTTCTGGATTAGGGAGGGAGGGCTCTGGGAAAGGAGTCTTATTGTTGCCAGGCAGAATTTTACTCAGTCCCGCTGCTTTAAGTAATATGCCTCATTCTCACTCACATTTGGGCATCTCTGGTTCAATATTTCCAAATAGTAAACCTTCAGGCTTCTCCCTGGAGAGAAGCACCAGTACCATGGGGGAACATCTGGGATGTATGTGCTGCTACAGGCATATATGCTCCCCAGGGTAGCTGGGATCTAAACTGATAACTTGTAAAAATGTGCAAAATATATATTCTCTGTAAATATACAGATTTAGTGGTTCTTTTTGAAAACCAAAACTGCCTAGGAAGCAGCTGTGTGATTCCTGTTTCCGGGCTGTACATTTTCCTCCTCGGTTTGGTCTCTTTCAGAGCAAATTGGAGCTTTGGCAGATCAGCACATTGTCCATGTGGCATGTGGCGAGTCACACAGTCTGGCCCTCAGTGACCGGGGCCAGCTGTTTTCTTGGGGTGCAGGGAGTGACGGTCAACTAGGACTCATGACTACTGAGGACTCAGTGGCAGTGCCCAGGTAAGAATGTCACAGACAGGAGTCTGAGTTTTTAGATGTCAGTTTTATAAATACTTTTTCCTGCTGTTGCTTCGTTAGACTCTTTGTTTTGGCTCTGCGTTCTTTATTTAATTGCTGTTCTTTTTGGTGCCACTGCTGTGCCTTATACTGTATAGCACTTGTCACAAAAGTTGTAATTATTTATAGAAGCGTCTGTCTCCAGTTAAAAAATGTGAGTTGTTCAGTAATTGTACTTTATTTATTCTAGTAACCTAGTTGTTAGCATAGTGGTTGGAATTCAATAAATGTTTGAATTAAAAAAACCCCATCTTTTCCCTTGCTGGACTTATTAACTTTTAACTTAAAATTGTAAGCCTCAATCAATTACTCAATTAAGGACTCTAAACTAGAATCAAAACGTTGGCCTGTTTTCTAATAATAGCCATTATAAGCATTATGAACAGCTAAAATGCCAAATATACAAATGTGTTTTTTAACACAAAAATTCTAATAAAGTGGTTTTGAGACTCTTAAATATTTACTTAATTTCTGAATCTTAGATGATTTAATAAAGTACCTAACAGATGCTTCACCACTATGTAAACATCCAAAACACTGAAGTTACTTCCAGGTGCCCTTTTTGGGGGGTGGAGTCTCCGTTTGTGGAGGGTTCTTGGTGATCAAAGAGGCCACTAGTTTATCGCCATCACTTAATTCTTGTTCTTTTATATTACAAACATAGAGCACACCCCTACTGTTGTCCTTGTCACATTCTCTGTAACTGTTTATTTAATGACTGTTTGTCATACTAAGCTGGGAACTTTGGATGACCTGAGACCTGGATTATTCATTTTTGCATCACTGTTGTTGAGGGTGTCCAGCACGTTTATTGCTGTTACAAGGCTGTTTAAGAAATGGCCTCTCCTCCCCTGCCCAATTATTGTCCCCTTTAAAGGACAAAATACTCTTCTTCCTCTTCCTTTTTTGCCCTTCGTAGATTTTTGTCACTTTAATCAAAAGCTGTTTTAAGAAAAAGTGGAACATGGAGGTAAGAGTGATTTGATTCATTTCCTGATTTAGAACAGGTAATATTTTGGATTCATTTTTCCAAAAATTAGTTGAATTTTGGGTAAGAGAGGGAGTGGCAATAAAAAAAGGGTACTATATATATATATTAATGAAATTATGTGAATATTAAGGAGAAGATTTTTAACATAACTGACAAAAATATTTTACTTGTTGATCAGAGACTCAAAAATTTTTAGTGGCATTTCATTTCTAAAAATGAAGTAACCTGTGTTGTAGCAACAATTTAATTTTCATTAGTCATGTCTAAATTAGGGATGACTTCCGAGGCTTTGGTTTGTGTATAATTTTATGTTACAGCTTACTTGAAATAAATTTCTTAATTCATACCCTAGTATTGTGGAAAGTAACATAGCTTTGAAGTCAAACAGCCCTCACATTCTAATACTGGTACTATTATTAGTGAGTGACCTTGGGCAAATTGTTTAACTTATCTAAGCCTTGATTTCTTAACTTAAAAGTGGAGTTATGTATTGTGTATCTTTACGAAATTCCTGGGAGGAGAGAATGAGATGCATAAGTAAAACACATTATATGCTTGCACTCTTTGTATATCCCTCCTCTCCACCTCGAGGCTATAATTTTCCTATTGTTTCTTTGTTCTTTTGACCTGCTTCCTTTCTGTAACTGTGGTTATGAAGGTTGTGACAAGGGTAACAGTTGACCCATAAAGGGAGAATCGTGGGGAATTTGAGTGGAAACTGGCCAGGAAAAAAAGGACTCTTACTGCATAAAATTTCTGAAACATTGGTTCCCCCTAGGCAGTAATGCATTATCCAATTTTAAAAAATAGTGGGGTTCTACAAACTAGTGATACCTGTACAACTTGGATGAATATCCAGGGAATTATTCTGAGAGGCAAAAAAGCCAGTCCCAAAAGGTCACCTACTATATGATTTTATTTCTATAACATTCTTGACATGACAGAATTTTAGAAATGGAGGGCAGGTTAGTGGTTGTCAGGGACTAGAGATGGGGGAGGGGAGCAGCTGATACAAAATACGGCGTGAGGAATCCTTATGGTGCTCGAACTGCTCTGTATCTTGGCTATGGTGGTGGGTACATGAACCTGCACAGGTGGTAAAATAAATACACAGAATTGAGTACAAATAACACTGGGGAAGTATGAATAAGGTTTTGTAGATTGTATTGTTAGTATCCTGGTTATGACTTTATACTATAGTTTCACAAAATATCACCACGGCGGGGGGAGCTGGACAAAGTATACGAGGGCTCTCTGTAATTATTTCTTACAACTGCATGTGAATCTGCAGCTATCTCAATAAAAAATAGTTGGGTTCTATTTGGTACTAAATGCACATGTGAACTCTGTTTTGTAAGCTTTCCGTATCTGAGAAAATAAAACCTTAACGAAAGTAGTATCTACTTGTCACTCGAAATAATCTCCTGCTCCCCCACGGGGCATCTGTCTTCTAAGGTGCCCCTCTCCTGAGAGTGTGTCCATCTGACTCCTCTGTTCCCACGGCATAGACTGAATGAAGAGGATCGTGGCAGCTTGCAAGCTGTTCCAGGAGAGAGCAGGAGATATTCCCAGGTGCCCAATTCTGTTGGGCAGCACCAAGCACATTACATGGATTTTTTCTCGTTTATTTATTTATTTTTTTACCACAGCCTGTGAAATAAGTACTCTTCCTGTTCCTGTCTTTCACATGAGCAAGCAGAGGAGCAGGATTTGAAAAGTACTCCTACGATCTTCCTCTGTACCGTCCTAGGGAATCTGGGTTTTGTCCTTGTTTTTAAAAATTGTGATTAAAAAAAATTGTAAAATATACCTCACATAAAATTTTGCATCTTAACCATTTTTAAGTGTATAGTTCAGTAGAATATATTTACATAGTTGTGTAAACAATCTCCAGAAATTACCAAAAATTTATCTTGCAAAAATTAGTTTGTACCCACTAAATAACAGTTCCCATTTCTTCTCTCCCAGCCACTGGCGAGCAGCATCAGACTTGATTTGTATTAATTTTACTACTCTGGGTATCTCTCATAATGCATTCATAAAGTTTTATTTCACTTAGCATAATATCCTCAAGTTTCACCCATATCGTGGCATATGTCAGAATTTCCATTCTTTCAAAGGCTGATTTAATATTGCCTTGTATGAATACACCACATTTTGTTTTTCCATTCATCTGTTGATGGACACTTGAGTTGCTTCTGCCTTTTGGGCATTGTGAATAATGCTGTTCTGAACATGTACAGCTATCTCTTTGGGACCCTGCTTTCAGTTCTTTTAGATATATCCCCAGAAGTGGGATTGGTGGATCATTGCATTGCCCTCATTTTGAAAACCATATAGACAGCAACCACATTCCTAGGGATCTCTCTTCTGTAGCTTATTCCATTTGTCCCTCGACTGGAGATGACAAGGTGGGGATTAACAGAGTGTGGTAATGGGTTTAGGCGCAGACATGGTTTTTGTTTTATTTTGCTTTGTTTTTTAACAGTAACTGCCTAAGAGGTAGGAAGTTAGTGAAAGGCCTAATAGAATTAGATCATGTAGGATTATGTATTTGATTTGAAAAAGTCTTTTAGGAAAGATGTTATTTATTACAACTGTTGGGAATTTTTCTGCTCACTGTTTGTGAATGCCTTCTTAAGAAAGCCTTTTCTGTTTCAGGTTAATACAAAAGCTGAACCAGCAGACGATATTGCAAGTTTCCTGTGGCAACTGGCATTGCTTGGCTCTTGCCGCTGGTAATGTAACATTGAAATGTATGCTAATATTATGTTAATTTGGTAACCCTTTCTCTTCGCATTTCGTCATCTACCCGGGCACCTTTTAACTCACTGGTTAGGGTCTGTGCAGTCCTGTTGGACAGTGGCATTTCTCAGCCTTTGTGCAGCTCATACGTTTTTCAGGGTGTGGACAGTGAAGAAGGTGGTCATCATTGCTCTCTTGGGGAGGATGAGAACGAGGCTGGACTGAACCTCAGTGCTCTTGAACATATGGAAGATTGGTTTTTCTTAGGTATAGTCGCTCTCAAGTGACATTCCACTATCAAGCTCCCAAATAAGTGAAAAGAAGGGAGTTAGGGAAACCTAAGCTGGCAAATAATACCTTATTCCATGTTGGAATAAATTTGAGGGGAAATCTGGACCAGCACGTCGTGCTTGACGCTCCTTGAGATCATCCAAGTCGAAGCCGGACCTCCTGAGCCCTGGGTTTCATGATCTTGGTGTGGTTAGAACTAGTTCAGCTCCCTTACTGGATATAAGCCTGGTAATTGGCCTATTCACCACTGAATTGACTTAAACATTTAATTTTTTCTTTTCTTTGTATAAATGTTAGTAACCTTTGAAGGGCAGTAAGACTCAGTTTACCTCTCTGTTGTAATGGCAAATGGAGTTTTGGTTTTGGCAGTCTTCATAGCATGAAGTGTCTCTGTCCCTTGCCCTCAGGAGGGTTTGATAGGTTGAGGGGGAGTAACTAACAAATTTTTCTACTGGGTAACTAGATTGTTCTAATGAGGTTATTTTTGTGAATGGAATTTGTATCATGTCTGGTAATACCAGTTATCCTGTTTTTATTTTAGACGGTCAGTTCTTCACATGGGGAAAGAACAGCCATGGGCAGCTGGGCCTGGGGAAGGAGTTCCCCTCCCAAGCCAGCCCACAGAGGGTGAGGTCCCTGGAGGGCATCCCCCTGGCTCAGGTGGCTGCAGGAGGAGCTCACAGCTTTGCCCTGTCTCTCTCAGGAGCAGTTTTTGGCTGGGGGATGAATAATGCAGGGCAGCTAGGGCTCAGTGATGAGGAAGGTAAGTAAACTCTTCATATGTACCTCTTTAGTTCAAAAGCACATTCATTTGTTTACCACATGCTTCTTGAACATCTGCTGTGTGCTGGCCCCGTGTTAGGTTCTAAGGGTGCAGCAGTGAACAAAACAGGTAATACTGTTGACTTAATGGAGATTGCATGCTAGTGGGTAGAAGTGGAGTATATCAGTTGGGTGTATGTCAGTATAGTATGTCAGTATGTTGGAGAGGACAGTTTCCTGTTTTATATAAGGTTTCCAGACAGGGCCTTTTTGATAAGATGTTTGAGCAGAGCCCCGTAGGAGGTCAGGTCGGAAAAAAGGGACATGTAGCTATCTGGGCAAAGAATGTTTCTGTCAAAGGGAACAGGGTGTGTAGAGCATCTAACATGGGAAGATAGGTGGTGTATTCAAGAGTGGAATGAGCGAGGGGAAGAGCAGCAGAGCTGGAGGTCAGAGAGGTAGTATAGGTCCAATGATGTGAGGCCATGGAAGGCAAAGGAAAGAGTTTGGCTTCCTTCAGTGAAAGGGGAAGACACTGAATGTTTTGAGGAGAAGCGCGATCCAATTGAACTTTGGCTAGCGCAGGCCCCGGGGAGGCTGAAAGACCAGTTTGGAGGCAGTGGGAATAAAGTTGGGTTTGAATATGCTGTGACGGTGGGGCCACTTGGTTTTGCTCTTTGTTGGGTGTGTGGTTGAAGTAAAGACAGGAAAAGTGGAAGGATGAAGTTGCCATTTATGGAATGAGGGAAACTGTGTGTGTGTTGGGGGTGGTGAGTGGACAGTGTTGGGGAGTGTGGGGAAACCATGAGTTAAGTTTTAGATGTATTAACAATGAGATGTCTGTTAGATATTCAAGTGGATGTGCAGGCAGGAAGCTGAATGTGTGGGTCAGGAATCCAAGGGGACCCAAAATTCCTGCTAAGATAATTGTGTATATTTCATCTCAAAGACAAATAGTAGTGGCATTCTGATTTTTCTCTTATTTTAGATCGAGAGTCTCCTTGCCATGTGAAACTCTTACGAACGCAAAAAGTCGTCTATATTAGTTGTGGAGAAGAACACACGGCAGTCCTCACAAAGGTAGGGGACTCAGAGTGTTTTGGTTTGTTCTGTGATGCCTTGGTGTTAGGTATGGCACAGATGATGGTCATTACTTGATTAGTTTTGATAGTGTCTTTTAGAGTAGTGATGGTGTTTAAAAATAGTTCACTATAACCTTAAAATATAGTATATAGCAACATTCTGTGTTCCTTTAAAACAATTTCAATTTGTGAAAAATACAGAGCAATGACTTAATGTCTTAAAATTATCAACCTCTTTTTTCTAAACTGTCATGTGCAGAGAGAATGGAAATTTATTTTTATGTTGAACAAATAGTTATAGATTCACTTCAATGAAATGCCTTAGCATTCGTTCAAGTACAGCTGTTAAAAGCATAGCTAACTTACCAAGGAGTTTGTGGAGCATAGAATTTCTCATGTATGAGCGATTGTGCAAAATCATCTCCTTTCGCCTAGCTCTGTTTCTCCTCATTTTGTTCTGCTTCTCAGCACATCACTGTGCTTCTAAACAACCTTCAGAATTTACAGATGGTACGTGGTCCCTTGAGCAGTGCTGTCTTTGTTCCATACACTTGTAGTCTTAATTTATTTTTTTATTATTTTTCTACTTACTGAACATTCCAGAGAGGGCATTTTGGTGAAGGATCAAGTGAAGGTCGTGTTCTTGTACAGACTGTGTGATACAGATCTTGCATACAGGGGCTTTTGGAGAAGTGTACTCAAACTCAGAGATACAATGCGGTCATTGCCATGTTTTCTCCTTGTTAGAGTGGAGGTGTGTTTACCTTTGGTGCCGGTTCCTGTGGGCAACTCGGACATGATTCCATGAACGATGAGGTTAATCCAAGAAGAGTTCTGGAGCTGATGGGCAGTGAAGTAACGCAGATTGCTTGTGGCCGGTGAGTGCCCTGGAGAGCCTCCTAGTGTCTGTAAGACCTAGAAATGAAGCTTGTCTTTGTAGTGACAGAGCGTGTGGTTAGACCCAATCACTAGCATTTTTAAAAAAGATTTTATTTAGGAGGGAGGGAGAGAGAGAATGAGCAGGGGAGGGGCAGAGGGAGAAGCAGGCTCCCTGCTGAGCAGGGAGCCCGAGGTGGGGCTCCATTCCAGGACCCCGGGATCACGACCTAAGCTGAAGGCACTAAGTCACCCAGGTGCCCCTCTATCCACCAGCATTTTAAGAGATCTTAACTGCATACACAGGAACGTTTAGAGAAAGTCTGATCTGAGCAGAGTGTGGCAAGGACAGGTTTTTAGATGAGTGGAGCAAGATGGGGACGTGAGACTAGCAGGATGGGAGGAAGACCACGAAGAAAGGAAAGTGAGAGAGCCTCAAAGAACTTTGTGGAAATTTTGCCTGGTCTACCCTGCTTCTTCCCTGTCATCTCAAAGGCCTAATGCAGCAGGCCCTTCAGCCTTTTCCAAGTCTTGCCACCCTCCTTATTGCCTAGAGTCTCAGAGATTATGGAGAGCCAGGTGCTACAAAAACAGTCACAAGTCAGTGTGGGGTGGGACTTCTAGGGGGCACCCGTAGGCATTGCTGTGCTCACATGTGAGGGTTAAAAGTCAGTCTGAATGTATATCCCTAGCAGTAGAAACTATGCTGATAAGGGAATTTATTTTTCCCCAGACAACACACCCTAGCCTTCGTGCCTTCTTCTGGACTCATCTATGCATTTGGTTGTGGAGCAAGAGGTCAATTAGGAACGGGACACACTTGTAATGTTAAGTGCCCATCCCCTGTGAAAGGTTACTGGGCTGCTCATAGTGGCCAGCTTTCAGCCAGAGCCGGTAAGAGTGATTTTCATTGGTATTCACTGTAATGGTATTTTAAATGATAACAAAAAATTGTTTATAGAACACATATCTATATTTTACCTTGGGGTTTTCTGGAGGAAATGAGTATGAGATCTTTTAACATTGATCAACAATTATTTGAGTAGTCACTACGCATGAGGTTCCATAATTGACATCCTAGAGATCTCAATTGAGATTAAGCAAAAAAAAAAAAAAAAAAAAAAGTTATTTTGGCCTTAAGGACCTTGGGAGTGGTGTATAAATTTTATTTGTTATTATTGCTGATAATGGAAGTTAATGTTTATTGAATGCTTAACCAAGCTCCATTACTTGTGCTAAGCACTGAAAACAACCTTAAGAATTAGTGGTTATTATTTCTATGTTGGAAATGAGGAAACTGAGTCTTAAGGAGGTTAAGTAATTTGCCCAACATCGCATAGATTCTGGGGGCAGGAATTAAACCCAAGTCTGCCTCATTCTAGAGCCTGTGCTCTTAATGCTTGTGCTGTGTTACTTTCCCTTTACTTTTGCTATTCTGGTCATAACATGACATGATTTCTTTTTATGCCATTGTTTTCTTCTCTTAAAAAATAGTTAAATAACGTGTCCATTTCGTTGGAAATCAGAATAAGGAAGTCAGTCACTCAGTATAAATGACTTGAAATAATAAATCCAGCTGCTGACAAGAAGCTGGAGAGTCATTAAAAAGAAGTAATTTAATAATAATCTTGATTTTGAAGACTATAAAGTGACTTATGGCTTGAGTAGGATTTTTTTTTAAACAATAACTACCATAAATTTCCTGCTGGATTGTAAGAAACTTAAATGCAGGGACTGAGTCTTCTTTGTAAATCTGGCATACAGCACAAGGCCTGGCACAGACTTCTCAGTCAAGAAAGATTTTTGGAATGAATATATGCGCATCTAAAAATGTAGTGGAACTTAAAATATAAAATAAATAAGGTTTGGTTTTGATGATGTGCAAGAATGGCTAGGTGTCCTCTTCTCTGTAATTTGTGAATTTCTTCTACGCCAAGGCATTACAGACATGCCAGGAATGCACGTATGTGAGAAGTACAGCAATTTCATAAACTCAGGTGTTGTACAGGTTAATTTGAAATCACAAATTTTTGAAGTTTAATTAGAACCTAACTTATGTGATCATAAATTTGTGTTTGGATGTTTGCCAACATGATTCTATAACATAAGTAGGTAAATTTCAATTCATTATGTACATGCTGTGGTTTTAGGACCCTTCCTGGTAATGTGGGAGCACAGAGGAAGACATCAAGGAGTATTACGGTTAGAGGAAGTTTGAGCTGTGTCTGATTTGGAGTTAGCCAGGTAGAGGACTGTGAGGGAGTGGGCAGTGGTGAGTACCACAGAATCACACGATTGCAGGAGCACTGTCGCATCTGTGCTCTAGGAGGCGCCCTTGTGGAAAGTCCAGTGTGCACTGGGGGTGGTGGAAGGAAAAGATGCACAGACAGGGAGTAGTGTGGTATATTCGGAATGAAAGCAATGTGGTGGGATTGGAGGGTCACCGTGGATACAACATGATGGGAGATAATGCAGGGAGTAGGAAACGAGGTCCTTATATGACAAGCTGCATCCTAAGGGGCTACAGCACACTACACTTGGATGTTGAATTATTTCTTAGGCACGTTACCGTTGATATTAGTGACTGTTTTAAATTTCATATCAGTGGCTGGAAAGGTTAAAAAGAAAAATGGAAACTACCTCAGGATTAGCTGGCAGTTGGGGAGGGGGTGGGGGTAGAGTTGGAGGGGAGGATACCATTTTGTACATTTATTTTTAATTGAAGTAGAAACAGTTTTGGGCACAGAGCCAGGAGAGAAGGTTTCTTCTCTGACATAAATAAAATGGATGGGAAACCAGTCTGAAGCATATTTTGGAATATTAGAAAAGGGGATCAAGGAAAAAGCTTAATTATTAAAAAATATGCTGTTGAAATTTTTTTTGACAGATCGCTTTAAATATCATATTGTTAAGCAGATCTTCTCTGGAGGAGACCAAACTTTTGTACTTTGCTCCAAATATGAGGTAAAAAATTCTTTCGACTATTATTTTGGGGGTGGAATAATGATGAATCAGTATTTATTTTAATAAATAATTACATGAGAGCAATATGACTCTTTGTTTCTACCAACTTTATCTTATTAAGGTAAGCCTACTGGGCCTTGAAGATGTTCTCTCCGTTTTGCTTCCTTGAAGTGCCAATAATTTTCCTGGTATATTAATCATAGAGTTCTGATTCATAATTTAAAATTATTTGTTTATGTCTACATTTGTTCCAAAAGATATTTAAGGAGGCCTAGAGAATTTGTACTTACTTTGGCATTATTTGACATTCCCTTTCTTCCTCATTAGGTAGCAACAAATGCTAGGTACTTGAGTACTTACTGCGTTTGTTTGATGTTACAGAGTATATACTAAATATAAAAGAGATGACATAATATTCAAATATCCTTTATTATTTATCATCTGCTCATAGCACCACACTAAAATTTCACATCGTCTCCTGCGTCACTGTAGTGGCTAAGTCAGGAAGAATGATGTTCTGGTATCTTTCAGGGTTGAAAGTAGAGGAGAATATGGTCCAGGTGTTTGTGACAGAGCTGTAATCCCTTCCCTCCTCCTGGACAAGGGAAATCATTCTGAAACCTGGGACACAGAATTGTTTTCTTTTTTTTTTAATAGTAATTTTTTATTATGTTATGTTATTCACCATACAGTATATCCTTAGTTTTTGATGTAATGTTCCATGATTCATTATTTGCGCATAACACCCAGTGCACCATGCAATATGTGCCCTCCTTAATACCCATCACCGGCTTATCCCAGTCCCCCTCCCCCTCCCCTCTGAAACCCTCAGTTTGTTTCCCAGAGTCCATAGTCTCTCATGGTTCGTTCCCTCTTCTGTTTACCCCCCCTTCATTCTTCCCTTCCTTCTCCTACCGATCTTCCTGCTATTTCTTATGTTCCATAAATGAGTGAAACCATATGATAATTGTCTTTCTCTGCTTGACTTATGTCACTTAGCATAATCTCCTCCAGTCCCGCCCTCCACTCCCTTCCTTGCTTTTGTGCTTCCCCTACACCACCCCTCCCCTCCCTGTTCTTCCCCTCCCTTCCCTTTCTCTCCCCATCGCCTTGCCCACTCACTTTTACTCAACCAGCAGGTAGGGAGGACCAACCATATATTGCACATGGGTCCTTACCCTCTTGCGGAAGGGCAGGGAAGGGCTGTTTGTGATGATAGAGGAATCAGAATTGGTTGGGAAGAAAATAGGAGCTATGGGGACAAGGGCCCCCCTGGGTCCTGGAAATTCTCCCCATTCGTCTGATACTCTGCCATCTTTAAATACACAATGTACTTGCCTTCTAGGCAGTGTGATTCTGTGATTTGGTACAAGAGGTTGTGCTGGAGCTGGAGGCTGCAGGCTGGACAGTGGAAACTGACAACTAGATATTTTCCAGGTCAGGAGCCTGGAAAAGGTTCTGTTTAGTGCTGCCATCTGGGGAGATTTGGAACTGCTGCTTGAGACCTATTTTAGGCCCATCTTCAGTGCTTCACAGAGAAATCTTGAGGAAAACCAAGATTATTTTTCATTTCTTCAAAACGCCAGTGAAGTGAGATATAAAAAGCGCTGAATCTCTGCAGGATAGTAACTTTTTGTCCATAAGTAGAGTTTGACGTTTTCATTTCCCTAAGAAGTTGACTTGAATAATATTATCCAATTTTAATTTTTCTGTGAAAGCCAACGTAAAACTCTGTTTTGCTACTTTTATAAATACGGTATCTGATCTAAGCGGTTGGATTCACAATTTATTGTAATCAGCACTGTTGGGACTGGAAAACAAAACATTGATGAAAGGGATATAAAATAACGTCAGATAAATAGGGCAGTTAAACACCTGGTGAGAGTGGCATGCATTAAAAATATAACAAAAAGGAAACTAAAAACAGACCCTCACTTAGGAAGGTATTGCTCTTTCCCTTTAAAACTAAAGCCAGTATGTGTTTATTTACGCCGTTAAGCAGAGATATTTGTTTAGATACAGAGACTGATCAAATCATGTGCTTACCCCGTTACCATAACACTTGAAGAATCACTTAACGACCTAAGAGAAAGCATCTGTATTGTGACAGGCTCCATTTTTATAAATGCGACTCATTCAACTAATGCCAGGTCTGAGGTAGAAGAAAGGAGGAGAGGAGCTGTGTACAGATACGGCGTTGCTACCCTGGATTCCACGTGTTGGCAATTTAGTCAGTGCAAAGCATAGCCCCCCCTTTTCCTTTCATGTTGTTTGCTGGATAGGACTGAAGAGGGAATGTGGTTGTGATGTTAGGTGTGTGTGTGTGTGTGTGTGTGTGTGTGTTTGCATGCACATGCCTGCGAGCCTACTAGGTGACATAATTCTCTTTTTCCCCAACAGTTACTCTCAACCTTGGTTGCCCATTGAAATCACCTAGGGGCTTTAAAAAAAAAAAAACAAAACAAAACCACTGATGTCTCTAGAGATTCCGATTTCATTGGTGAAGATTTTGAAAGCTCTGGTGATCCAAAGTTGGGAAACACTGACCCTAGTTCCAAAAAAAAAAATTGTTTTTGGCCTGTATATAATTAGAAGACATGGAAAATTGGTAGCCTTTTCTTGGATCTTTAAGTGATTCTGAGGTTATACTTCATTCAAGTCACCTGTAGTTTATTGGACATACGATGAAGAATGAGAAAGCAGTTCCATGTTTATATTTTGTTGTAAGTATGTGTTAGAGTCTGTTCAGCTGCCCCGGTGAGTGGAGAGAGTAATGAAAATGTAAAGTAGTTTTAAGACCAGGGTGAAGAGGCAGGCTTGCTTGTATGTGCTCAGGTGTCCGCTTTGTCCTGTGATTTTCCTGTGTCACTCAAGATGACTTTTGTTCTCTCATAAATGTCTGTGGCCATTTTAGTAATGATCAAGGCCCAGAGGATCAAAAACATTGGCAAACATCTCCAATTTGTTATTTGTTACATGCCCCCTTCCTTTCCGCTTATTATGATATCTTAACTCACAACTATGGGGAAGTAACCAAGGAAATTTACTTTGGAAGTTGTGTTTTTGTGTGTCAGTACAAAGGAGGAAAAAACAATCATCTTATGAATTGACGGATGAATGGTTTAATATAATTTTTTCTCTCTTTTCTAGTGACAGTTATAGGGGGTATAAAGCACTTTCAACTTTTTCTTAGTTCTAGATCAAAACAGGATTTGGGAAATATCAGTTGAATAAGATACATTTTAGAAGATAAAAGTGCTTATATTTTTTTAGCTCTCTGAATAAAGAAAGGATGTATAACGCGCAGCTTTGGGAATTTTCAAGGCCATTATTGGTATGTCCTTTCTGCCACCTTTCTTAAAAATGTGTAATTATATACGTGGAACGAGAAATTAAGAGGCATTAAGTTTTCATAGATTGTTTGCAATATACACTATAACTGAACTTTTTTATAATCTGTTTTGTCAGATTTGGGTGAATAGTTAATGGCAAACGATTAATACCTTAAAAGCCTTGATGTTACAGTGATGCAAAGCAGAGGGGGAAGAAGTGTGGAAAAGCCATATTGGGGTTGTTTCTCTGGTGAACAGTCTGCGACTGAGATTTATGTTGAGAAAGTTTTTTGGGGTAGCGTGCTCTAGAAGGACGTCTATTTAGGGATGAAGGAGGCAGGGTTGGGCAGGGGGAAAAACTGTGGGTCAGTGTAACAGAGACCTCAGCCAATGTCCTTGGGAGCTCTGAAGTTGGGACAGCTCTTCACCAGTCCTGCTGGTGAAAAGGGGGCTAGGCCTTTGTACTATACTTCTCCCTGCTACCGGATGTTGAAGGGGTGAACCCATAGTCCCGGAAATTCCAGAGAGCAGCCCAGCTGGGAGCTGTCAGGAGCTGACACTCAGCAGCTGAGGGAGTGAAGAGGGGGATGTGGGCAGTGCACCCCAGCTCCTGTAAAACCCAAAATGGAGAATATGTTAGAAGAAAGAGAAAAGTTCTATCGTACGTAATTTCTCTTTTTTACTGTTCTGTTTAATCCTTCAGAATTCTTCCCCTGCTGTTGACTTCAGGACGATGAACCAAGCACATTACACCAGTTTAATAAATGATGAAACCATAGCAGTTTGGAGACAAAAACTCTCAGAACACAACAATGCAAATACAATCAAGTATGTGGCTGCTTGTTTTCATCTTATTTTTTCCAGAGTGTGTTGGAATATTCTAGCTTAGTGATTTTCCTTACTTCCATATTGAGGTTGTAAATATACACGGAGTGTTTTATTTTAGGGAATCATTTTTTTTTTTTGGTACATATTTCTTGAGGATTTGGTGTCCTTAGCCACAGATAACATAATAGGTTATTCCCCCCATTCTCTCAGAGTGTGTCCCTTAAACTTCCTTGTTCAGATTTAAAAAATCCTACTGATGAAGGTATGAGTTGGCCTTTTTGCTAAAAAAAAAAAAAAAAAAGCTCAGTATTACGGTTGTTTACCCCCAAGAGTTTCTTCATACACATATCCCAAAGTATCCCAAAAGTAAGATGGCTGTTATCTTACCTAATCTTGAAAAATTTCTAGCAGTTTCACATTCAAAATGATAAGCTGAGATGGTAATTTAATGTCAGGTTGAGAAAATAAAGTAAAAAGGATTGAGGCCTTTTATCAAGTTTATTTTAAAGGAGAATTTTGTCCTGCACATTTTTATGCATTTTCATTGACTTCCCTTAGCATTTCCATTTTTCTGCAGAATCTAATATTTGGGAATGAGTGAATCACACTCTGTGTCCTCACTGTTATATACTGAAATGCCTATAACACATCTTGCTTTATGACATAGATTATAGTATGGCAAATGGCCAGGGCCCTAAACTTTGGGGTGCAACAGGGGATCATTGGGAATGCCTTCCAGCAGCTCATGTCCTCAGAATTTCTCTAACCATAGGTGGCTCTAATGGAGAATGCGGGCTGGGAGGATGTAGGGGTGAGAGAAGGGGACTAAGACTCATCGTGGGAGGGATGGGTGGCTTTCCCTTTGCTGGGGCCTTGACAGTTTAATCATTCTCTGTTTTCTTATTTATAAAATGAGGGGATGGAAGAAATGATCTCTAGAGAACTTTTTTTTTTTTTTTAAAGATTTTATTTATTTGACATAGACAGACCCAGTGAGAGAGGGAACACAAGCAGGGGGAGTGGGAGAGGAAGAAGCAGGCTTCCCGCTGAGCAGGGAGCCCGATGTGGCGCTTGATACCAGGATCCTGGGATCATGACCTGAGCCGAAGGCAGACGCTTAACGACTGAGCCACCCAGGCGCCCTTCTAGAGAACTTTCTTGACCCAGATTCTAGCATTACCAGAAGTTACTGCAACCCCCTCCTTAACCACATTTTTGTTGTATTCCTTCCCTTTTCCATATACTAACTGAGAGGGTCCAGGACTGTTCACACACACTTTCTTTCTGGGTCCTCAGAAACTAGCTGTTTTCCCAGAACCTCTGTTATCCAGGTAATAGGAGTAAACACTCATTTCACTTATTTTCAGTTTCTTTCTCAGACAGGAAACACAATAGAAGGAAATGGTTGTTCATTTATTATTTTGCAAAGACAATTTCTGTGTTTGGGACATAATAGCTCAGCTTTTCTTTTGTGATTATATGTTTGGAGATGAGCTGGGGAGTATTTTAGATGGTTGATGGTAGAGGAATGTTCAAGATCATCCTCAGGTGCAAGAGTTGTTCTTTCAGTAGCTTTGGTACTTTTGATTTTAACATGACTTATGGAAAATTTAAGTACTTATCCATTTTGAGACACAGTGTTTCTCCACAGCAAATATATATTTTCTAAGAATTCATCTGGGTAAGAAAGCTGCTATTAATGAAATCCTGGAATAGATGACTAACCTGTTGTTGAGGCTTGAATAGCCATTTCTTTATAATTATTAAAGGCTTGCCTACCTTTTTCTTTCTGAGCAGTGGTGTTGTTCAGATCTTATCTTCTGCAGCCTGTTGGAATGGAAGTTTTCTTGAAAAAAAGTAAGTGATTTAGAATCTTAAAAAAGTACCTACATGTGATGCAAGTACTTAGTCAGCAAAAGCTGTGAAAGACTTCTGTTCTCTTTGATGGTGGTTGGCCTTAATTCAGTGGATAAGCTGATGATTTGTGCAAAAATTGGAATGCCTAATAATGATGAATGGGAGGATGTCAGGAAGGGCAATGCTGATTCATTCCTGGTTGGCAAAGAAGCAGATTAGGTAAGAGAGAGGCCATCCCAGAAAGAGTTTGATGTAATCAATAGTAAGATTTCTTAGGGTATTCTAAAATGTTACCACAACATGTATACTGTATTTGTTTTTAAATTCTTAATTCTTTAAGTAGTCTCCTCAGTTTCATTGGTTTGTTTTCCCATAGGCTTTTCTTTTCTCAAAAAGAGTGAGCTTAGGGGGACATTCCAAGGAAGCTTCAGGAGATCCTTGGACTTAGGTCTAACTCAGCTCACCAGGAAATTACATTTGGGCTGAATTTCCAGGTAGTAAATAGTGTTTCTTTGCTTGGCCTTACCCCTTCTGCAAATATCCCCCCCAGGAACCTCATGCAGCAGAAGGCTCTTGTCGTGGGTTTTGATCTGTGGTGATCCCAAGTCCTGACCATCTCTCATTCCCTTTTTTGCCAGTGATCGGGTGAATGAAATCCCAAGAAGATTTAAATTCAGTTGTGTGTGTGAATCCCACTCCCTCCCCCACCAAAAATTTATGTCCCTAACTGGATTGCAAGAGGTCACTTCGGAAACTCTTCAGTTACAGCTAGAGATTGCCACGTCATTTACTTGTATCATTAGGGTAGCTGAAATGAGCTTATCCAGTTTATTCCAGATTTAATATTTAGCCTTTTTCTCCAGGGAAAAGTATTCTGGATTGTGCTGATGTTGGTCTTTTAGGACAGTGGTTTTCAGCCAAGCTGATTTATCTTCCGAGAGGACATTTAGCAATGACATTTTTTGGTTGTTCCAATGGGGGGCAGGTACCACTGGCATCTAGTGGGTAAAGACCAAGGATGCTGTGAAGCACCTCACAATCCTGACTACCCAACAAAGAATTATTTGGCCCCAAAGTCAATAGCACCAAGGCTGAGAAGCCTTGTTTTAGAAGGATAGGTTTTTATGAAGGTTTGGAATGGCCAGATTTGTTGGGTTATTCATCTTTAGTTTCATAAATTCCGTAGAGATGTGGGTAAAGCTTTTTTTTTTTTTTAAACTGACAACTGTGCTGTTTCAGGACTCCTGCTTATATGTAGCTAATGCAGAATGCCTCACAGGAAACCAGTTAAAGTGAAGACCACTTTTACAAAGCATAAATACATTTAGATAAAATATTTTGTTTTTTCTTAACAGCATGGCAGAAAATACCTCTAAGCATATGGAAGGTTACATAAAGGACACCAGGATTAATTTCTGTGTTTGGGGTAGATTTATTTTTAGAGTAATAACAACAAAAGACCCAACAAACAAAGCCCAGGCATCTCTTTATTTGACCATTTAGGTTTCAATACATATAATTATGATTTTTTTTAATGTTAGAAACTCTACTTATGTTTTTATAAATTACAACATTGCTGTCAGATGGTGTTAAAACTATCTGAGTGTGTCCATTACTCATAAACGGTAGCTTGTTTTGCAAATAGAGAGTTCTTTTGTGATTAATAGATGTGGTAACATTCAAGAGTAGGAATTTAAAAGAGATATTCTCTAAGTCTCTAAAAGGCTAATATTTTATTTAAGGGTAGGAAAAATGATTAGTTGCTAGGAAGTTAAAAACAGTAGCAGTGACATTAGTCCTTGGGTGTATGTAATTGTATCCCTTGTGTAAACTTAGACATTAACTTTGTTGTAGATCTGATTTTTAAAAAAAAGTTATTAAGAAAAGCTTGAAACGAGGTTTGTGCTCCCTGCCATTTGTTGATGAGCGGGCCAGTTTGCACAGAGCACGTGTTCTGCCCCTTGGCACGGCATCTGCTTCTAGGTCAGCGTACTGCAAAAGTACGAGAGTAAATGAGGGAAAGGACGCTCTGCTTATAAGTTTCAGGATAGCCTCAAACTGAAAATGATGATCCTTGTTTGTACTTTGAATTGAAGGAAAAAAACTCTTGAAAAGTTTAAGATCATCTTGAAGAAGGGGTTCTAGAGCTGGATTCTGTTGGGCTTTCTTGAAGTGTCGTGTTTTTATGCAGCTTGTCTGCTAGGTCAACTTTAAACCCGATCAGTAAGACAGACTATTTCGTTTCCCTTTTCTAATTCCTATCAGAGTAGTGTTTGCTTTGCTTTTCTTTTATTATACATTTTTGACATTTTTGTTTAGAATTGATGAACATTTTAAAACAAGTCCCAAAATCCCTGGGATTGACCTGAACTCAACGAGAGTGTTATTTGAGAAGTTGATGAGCTCTCAGCACTCGATGATTCTAGAACAGGTAAGTTCTTTACATTTACAGAGTATATTTTTAAAAATGCATTTTTGCACTGGACTAATTCATCTTTCAAGAGAAACGAGAGTAAGATAAGAAGGCAAAAAATCTTGTATAAATCTTAACTCTAAAATATTCACTTTGGGAATTTGACCTACCTTTAACTTTCTTCTTAGGTTAAGTCTTTCTAAGGAAATGCCCTTCCAGGGTAAGGTCTGCATGCGTGGGGATCTTTGGCTTTTCATTCCACTGATGTATTTCCTGAGCGCCCCCTGGGCCTGGCTCACGGTTGGCTCTCAGTGCATACTGTGTGAATGGGAGTTGAGAGTCTCTCGAATAGCTTATGAATTAGATCTCACACATGTTAGAATTTCACAGTATTGTTTTCTCTCATACAGATCTTGAACAGCTTTGAAAGTTGCCTGATTCCTCAGTTGTCGAGTTCACCACCAGATGTTGAAGCCATGAGAATCTATTTAATACTACCCGAGTTCCCCCTGCTCCAGGATTCCAAGTATTACATAACGTTGACTATTCCCCTGGCCATGGCCATTCTGCGGCTGGATACAAACCCCAGCAAAGTATTAGGTGAATTTGCGAAACTCAGTACCAGTGGTTTTGTACTTTTTATTGGTGTGACCACTGGCTCTCAGTGGGCTGAGAATCTGTTTGATGCCATTTAATCTGTTTGATGCCATTTAATATGCTTAACATTCAAATCTTACCTTTCTTTGCTGCTGTCTTCTAACTGGCCATATTTGCATGATGAGCAAATCAAACCATTATTTAGGTTATTTGAAATGATTCATGCCAGACTAATCTTGATTTTTAAATATTCACAAGGTTAGATTATCCAACTTTACTTTTTTCACCTCCTACATTTGCTAGTAGTTAATAGCGCCTCAAAAATTAGTGTCCATCTGTTGCTCTTTCTCCTATACCTAATTTTAGGGGGTGGGAGTGAAATGAACAGTTTGGTGTGATGCACAGGTCTCCAAAAGAGGAGAGGAAGAAAATGACCTAGTGGAGACTTACCAAATGTTTGTTCTGTTTTTCTTTTTTAGGACAGTTGAGTCCACACTGATTTTTGCAGGCCACGGACACTTTGCTGAGATAAGAACCTTCCGTTCCTCAGTGAATTGGAGAGTGTCTCTCATGGGAGTAGCGCCTGAGATGTTTTTATTAATCAAGTGCAGAAAGTCTGTCACCTGGCTTTTCCCTTTTTTTTTTTCCTGGTAAATTTTTTTTTAGGTGTTCATTGCAACTCAGTAACTTCTGCGTTCCATTTGGACTAGGATGTTACTTGAGTGTGTCTCCCCATGAGTAAAGAGACCTGTGTTCCTGAGGATGGAATCCCGGCTTTTCCATATTGCTTCCACCTTTGCAGAAGATATGAAAACAGAAATAATAATGAACGTACTAGAAATGTGTTAGTCCTTCATTTTGCTTTTTTAAGATCAAAGCCCTTTGGGGCATATTTTTTCAGGTGTTCTAGTAGACTACGAGGTAGAGAGATGGCAGTCTCCGAAGGAGTATTACCTGACATTAAAGTTTTGCATTTTTACTTTAATTTTTTCCAGGTAGGACTTCACAATGAGATCAGAGTTGTTCAGTTTTACACTTTGTTTTTAACTTCTAATTAAAGAAATTTAAATTTAAAAGAATATCCCAAAGTACAGAAAACACTACAGGTACCCATTCACACACAGATTCATGATTATCGATATTTTGCCCTTTCAGTTTTCTATGTTCCCCCTACCACCACCTCTTTATTTTCGCTGAAATATTTTTTAAAAATCATAGACATCGTATCATTTCATCCTTTAAGTATTTCAGTATGGCTGAATTTACTTCTGACAGTGTAGAAACCAATGCTATAGCCTTCTTGTCTGGTTATGAGAAAGCATAGTTTGGGGAGAAACAGAAATAGTAGTTTTCAACTAATGCTGCCTCTTGAAGGGAAGGCCTGGTTGCCCTACTGGTGCTGTTTTCAGGGGCATGTGGTCCTTTGCATCCCTGGTACAGGAAGTAGGTGGGGGCTGAGGCGGGGGCAGCGAGGATGAGGATGTCTGAACGTTCCTGCCCACAGCTGGTGCCTTGGCGTCTTGTCCTTACGGACCTTTGGAATTGAACTTTTAGCTTAGCTTTCTGAATGAGTCCTGGAGAAAAAAAAAATCAGATCAAGCATTACAAAAAAAGCTCTAGGGATCTTGTGCAGCTCCCACTCTCTCCAGAAATGCTTTAATGGATTCTTTTTCAAGTCAGTTTTGGGAAACTGTATTTTAGACTAATGTTCATTTTCTTTTTTTTTTTTTTTTTAAAGATTTTATTTATTTATTTGACAGAGATAGAGACACAGCGAGAGAGGGAACACAAGCAGGGGAATGGGAGAGGAAGAAGCAGGCTCATAGCAGAAGAGCCTGATGTGGGGCTCGATCCCATAACGCCGGGATCACGCCCTGAGCCGAAGGCAGACGCTTAACCGCTGTGCCACCCAGGAGCCCCTAATGTTCATTTTCTAGCCGGAGCAGTTTTTAGCTGGTAGGCAGAAGACATAAATACTTGATCAGGGATACATGTTGAAATAAGTCTTTTCTTTCTTTCTAAAGATAACTGGTGGTCTCAGGTATGCCCAAAATATTTCATGAAGCTCGTAAACCTCTATAAAGGTGCAGTCGTTTATCTACTGAGAGGAAGAAAGACATTCTTAATTCCTGTACTGTTTAACAATTATGTGACAGCAGCTCTCAAGCTCCTGGAGAAGTTATATAAGGTGAGCATAGAGAGGAGCCAGTGGGGAGGGGGTGAATAGATGGTAGGCTCAAATGTCCTACTGAGGTTGTCCATGGGAAGCCCTTTTTCACTTGTCTTGGTTTTAATTTTCCTTATTTTGTTCTTTATCAGGTAAATCTCAAAGTGAAGCATGTGGAATATGATACATTTTACATTCCTGAGATTTCCAATCTTGTGGACATTCAGGAAGACTACCTCATGTGGTTCTTGCATCAAGCAGGCATGGTAAGAATTCACATAAAGCAGACCTTAAAGATTTATTCTTTTCTCAGTGTACAAATAAGGACAAGAAGAGCACATCTGAGCCCCACATTTATCCTTGACTTCGGTGTTAATGTCACAGTGTTTTGGCTGGCTTTGCATTCTTGGACTTTGAAGTGCTCTGAGAAATCATAATGGTCAGTAAGGAGTCATAAACGGGTAGTCAGCCAGAATGGTGCAAATCTTAATTAGTTGCCAACATTTTAAAAATCAAGGTATCTAAAGTCGTCACAGTTGCAGAAGCAGAAAGTAGAGTAGTGGTTGCTGGGGCCTGAGGGAAGGGAAAGGGGGAGTTGTTTAGTAGTTACAGAACTTCAGTTTTGCAAGATGAAAAAGTTCTGGAGATCTGCCATATAAAAATGTAAATACAGTTAACACTACTGAATTGTACACCTAAAAATGGTAAAGATGGCAAACTTTATGTTACATGTCTTTTACCACAAAAAAGGGCAAGATACATAAAATGAATTTTTAGCTTTTCTTGAAACTTGGAATATCTGGCAACATAACCTGTCCTCCCAGATGGTGCCGATTGGCTGGAGTTCAATAGTGTCTCTTTAGATGAGGCTTCTGTGTGCCACAGTCCCCACTGCCACTTGATTTTGACATCAAGGAAAGGATCATTTGCTAATTACCATCTTCTAATAGCTAGCTTACTTCAGTTTCTTATGTTGGCACCTGAACCCTATAGGCCACCTCTGATTTGGGATTATGGGTGTGAAGATGTCACCTCTCCCTGACCTAGCTGTCACCGTATGTTAGATAGGCCATCCAAGGGGATTCGGACTCCTGCCTGCCACCATGACTTGGCAAGAAGTGCTCAGTTTGATTGCAGCCTGGCTTGGGATCTATGCAGGAGTTTTTAGGACCTCCCCTCTGTGGAGTATGTGTCAATTTGAGTTATGTCAGAAAACAGAATGATGATGTGGTTCGTGTATTTAGTGAAGTCATGTGCAGCAGACGCATCTGATGTGAGTCCTTGCCAGTGTAACAGACTTATCACCAACATTGAGGCAGTATTTTCCCTGTAACGTTTTTGGAGGTCAGTAGCAGTCTCTAATAGCAAGGTGTTCAGATAGGTTTATTTAACTTAGAAGGTTATTTGCTTTGTCAAATAGTAGATGATCAGTGCTAGATGTAATAATGTTTTTTTTTTAATTTAAATTCAATTAATTAACAGATAATGTGTGATTTGTCTCAGAGTTAGAGGTCTGTGATTCATCAGTCTTATATAGTACCCAGTGCTCATTACAACACATACCTTCCCCGGTGTCTATCACCCAGTTATGTGTTTTTAATAAGCTTTATGGTAATCTTGAAAAAAACAAAATACTCTTCAATAAAAATGGGTTTGAGTCTTCTAACTGGGTTTACATGGAAAATTTAACATGCAAGCTAGCAATGAACTCTGCTTTCACCTGCTAATTTAGAAATTGGAAAAAGAAGCTTTTCTGTTTTACCAGCTCATGAGTAACTAGTCCTGGGATAATAAAATGTTAAGAGCTGAAGTTAGCTTTATGAATTGTTTAGGCTGTTTTGTTTCTAGGTGAGGAATTGGAGGCCCACAGAAGTTAAATAATTTTTCCAATTATTTAAGCAATTTAGTTAGCTTCATAAAAGCAATTCTTCTGACTTTGAATCTACCCTTTCTGTGACTAGATGCTGAATAAAACACTTCTTTAATGAATCCTAGTTCTTTTTGCCACTGAAAAAGAAGTTGCTGGTTTTAGAAATGTAGTTTATCATGATTGCAGTCTGTGAATGGCGGTACTTAAGTGAGCAACTTTGGCTTTCTTTTAGATTTCACATAGAAGTGATACCATAGAGTATTTGTCTTTCTCTTTTTGGCTCATTTCACTTGGCATAGTGCCCTTCAGGTTCGTGTTGTTGCAAATGGCAGGTTTGCCTTCTTTTTTTTTTTATGGCTGAATAATATTCCTGTGTGCGTGCATGCGTGTGTGTGTGTGTGTGTGTGTTTGTGTGTGGCTTTGCATGTCAAATGTTTTAGCGTCATAGTAGCCAAGGCAGTCTAGCATATAGTTCAGAGCACACACTCTAGTCAAAAAGAAGTGGGTTCAAATCTCAGTGGTGGCCTACTACCTATGTGGCCTTAGGCAAGTTACTTAATATCTATAGTCCTGGTGTCCTTATTTGTAAATGAGTATTATGACAGTATTATGAGAAGTAGATGGGAGAAAGCATGGGAAGTCTTTACTTGGCAGACTACTCAGTGTGTGGCATATAATAAGCCTTCACTAACTAGTTTTCAGTAGGCAGCTCTGGGGCACCTAATGTGTGTCATGAGCCTGCTGGTCACTGGGGATGGAGACCTGTAGCACATGGTGGCTGCCTCTGTGGGGTATTCAGTGCAGAGGCAGCAGTGAAAAAGCATGACAAAGCTTGTGTAACCCTTGTGTGTAAAGGGCTATGGAGCACAGAAGGAACATTTCTAGAGTGGCTGATTTCTGCTCATTTTAAAGATTTGTTTTAATTTATTAATTCCAGGGAGAGAGAGAGCAGAGGGAGGAGCAGAGGGAGAGGGACAAGCAGACTCCGCGCTGAGTGCGGAACCTGATGTGGGGCTCCATTTCAGGCCACTGAGACTTAACCGACCGAGCTGTCCAGGCTCCCTGATTTTCGCTCATTTTAAAGAAGAGGTGGTAGTGCTTTGTTTCTTTCAGTGAATAAACTGCCATCTTCTACACTTGAAAACCAAAGAGCACATAGAATGAGTGGCTCTGTGGGTTCCCATAGAGGGCAGCGTAAGGGAGAAAGTCAGTGACAAAGTAAATGCATCTGAAGTAAACACTCGAATTGACTTGACATCTTGCTGTATGTGTCACATGGGGACAGTGGTTTGGCTCCAGGTGCTGTGTTGTGCACGGGTGAGACAAGGCCACTGTTTTGCCTCAGCACGCAGTGATGCTGGGAAGCCAGACTTATCTGTGGTGGGTAGTCTGTGGTGGGTGCAGGAACACCGGGTGGCAGCCCCTAAGGCAGAGTTAGCTGTGTTTTCTCCTCATGCTGCAGGTTTTGTACAGTACCTCCTGTCCCCAGACACAGCTATGCTTAGGAAATGCGGACTTGGAATTTAAAAAAGAAGAAAAGGATGTTCCCAATTCCCCACTACAGTACCATGTACTTATTCTGTGTTTCTGTTTAATACACTTTCAGAAATGAAATAAGGTCACAGTCTAACCCCATTTCAAGCAAGAACACTTGCAATATGATCCATCACCAGTACTTTGATAGTTTTGTGTTCGTTAGACTGATTTTGGGGGAGTGGACGGCCCAGGACAAGCAGCCTCCTCCCTGAGAGGATTGCATATCTTACCCGTTCACGCTCATCCTCCTACATTAGGGAGAGCAGCCAGAGAGCAAAATCATAACGCTGCTGTTTGAACATTTATTTCATGTAATACAGAAATGCCAGTGCTAATAACATTTGTAAAATATTTAGCATTTGCAGAATAAAAATCAGTGAAATTAGATGATTATATTTCAAATACAAAACCCCATTGACTTATAAAAAATTATAGACTTTCTATGTATGAATAAACCTTCATAGGGATGCCTGGGTGGCTCAGTCAGTTGGGTGGCTGGCTCTTGATTTTGGCTCAGGTCATGATCTTGGGGTCATGAGTTCAAGCCCTGTGGCTGGCTCTGCGCTCAGCAGGGAGTCTGCTTGGGATTCTCTCTCCCTTTTCCCCTTGCTCACACTCTCTCTCTGTCTCTCTAGAATAAATGGGTAAATCTTAAAAAAAAATTTAAAAATTAGACCTTCATATGGGTCTGTTCCTTCTTTTGACTGAATAACCTTCCTTCCTTTGCCGTCTTTAGAGCTGGCTCCTGGAGGGAGGAGGGTCTTATGGACCATCAACTCTCTGGCCTTGGCTCTGGTTCCTAACTGAGGCAGTTCTAGATTTCTTGGCAACCAACCCCCCCCCGACCTGAGAGCATGGTGACCTTGCCCTCCCTTTAACTCCTCTCCTTCTGCAGGAGAGACATCAGCCTGCTTCCAAAACTGGGCTCTTGCAGGGGTGAAGGGGTCAGGTGAGGGGCAATGGGAGGGACTAGGACTGAGGAGGTAGACGTTGGAGGAGGCCTGGGCCGGCTTGCGGTAGGGGTGGTGGCAAGAGGGCAGCAGGATGGTCCCAGAACTGCAGTGAGCCTGGAGAAAGCCAGGACCTCCAGGCAGACCTGCTGACTGATGTCTGAAATAACTATACTGTCCTAACAGAAATGCCAGTATTTAAGAATACTCGGTACGCCGTGATGCTATAATGCCCGCAACTGTTCTTGTGGTCACTCGGTCACTTCTCTCCCAGTCACTTTTACGTTTGAAGTGTTCGAAACTTTATCTTGCTTTATAGACCCACACACATTAAAGATCTTCCTTGTTCCTTGAGAATAAGCAAATAATGCTTAGTTCTGAATATTGCCATCACTTGTAAGCACTTGTAAACCCACTTCCCTAGGACGCTCCTAACCTTTTCAGGTCCTAGAAGATCACTTTGTGAAGTGCTGTTTTATGGTAAGGTGGGCTTTTTTTTTTTCTTAGTGATTTCAATTCCTAAATTCCAAATAATTAGATATGTAGGTATGAGAATGAGCCAAATGAGCCTGGATTATATATGCATGATTCCATACCTTGTCTCACTGGACTGGAATCATCTCTCCAGTTAGGGTTTCTTAGTCTAGGGAAATGTTCCAGAATCTCTAAAGGAACCTAATTCCAAAGGATTAACAGGATGGATTTTAGTGAAAATTGCTATTAAATGATTTCATCGAAATATACACAAACACCAAAGGAGGTAGTGATACACTTCTTATTCAGTAGCCTTAAACAATTATAGAACCAAACCAAACCTACAAATTAAATGCAGACAAAACTCTAAAATCAATAAAATACAGATTAGCCTTATGATTAAATGTGACAGCAAAAACATCTTTCTGAAACCCACTGACAGAGGAACTGCCTGCTGTCGGGCGTTGGGTGCCTGAGTTCCCCCGGCCTGTTGGCCCTGGGATGACTCAGCTCTCTTCTCTTTTCAGAAGCTATTAAAACTTCCTTCATGCAGCGGGCCGGCCGAGACTATTCTGGCCTTTTCCTGGGCGTAAATGCAGAGGAAGACTGTTTTTCTTCTTTTTCATTACCCTTGGACAATTAAGCACATATAACATGACCAATGCAATCATTAAAATAAATGAAAATCATCATAAGGAGGTTGTTCAGATTGCATTTGCATTAATTTTGTTTAGGATATCATTTTAAAGAACCCACAGAATGTTTAAAAATTCATAGAGCACTCTTAGATCTCTGAGAATAAGTTCTGCAGTCTTCTGTTGGAGAAATACTGCTGCAGATCAACAGAATGTGTATTGTTGATGCTTTTGTTTCTGTTAAATCAGTAAATAATGTTTGTTACATAACCGAACAACTTTCAGAAAAAAAAATTTTTTTCTTGGTAAATGAAATGGTAACAAACCTTGTAGATATGTTTCATTTGTGATTGTTGTTATTTATTGTTATTCCCATCCTCAAGATTTTATTTAGATTTATTCACATATTGATGGGATATCTTCTATAGGCCAAACACTAGTCTAAGTGCTGAGTCAGGGACAGCTTTCTAAATATTTGTTTTCTCCTAATCATAACAATTTGTGTGTGTGTGTGTGTGTGTGTGTGTGGTGTGTAAGAAGGAGATGTAACATGATGACAAATAATATGCAGTCTGCATCATCCATTTTACCCAACAAAATTAATATCTGAAGTCAAGGTTGTAAAGCTCCTGTTTTGCAATTAGATTTCTTATAAAAGAGCATTGTATTAATGCTGTAAATTATGGAGCCAGTGAGATGGTCTTTAAAGGTCCTTTAAATTTTTTTATAATTGTTTTTATATTTTTTTCTCAGTCTGTACCCATCAGAGCATCTGGTCTCTTCCATCAAAAATCCAATCAGCCATTCAGATGGTGTTTGCTCTCTGCATGGGCCAATAGATCGGTTATATGTTTTGTTTTTTTTTTAAGATTTTATTTATTTATTTGACAGAGATAGAGACAGGCAACGAGAGAGGGAACACAAGCAGGGGGACTGGGAGAGGAAGAAACAGGCTCATAGCGGAGGAGCCTGATGTGGGGCTCGATCCCATAACGCCGGGATCACGCCCCGAGCCGAAGGCAGACACTCAACCGCTGTGCCACCCAGGCGCCCCCGGTTATATGTTTCGTTATTTATATTTTATATTTGCAGGGGTAGAAAGTTCAGGTTTTGCAATCCAAGTAAGAGACTTTTTATTTTTCTTTATACAGAAGGCTAGACCATCTATAATACAGGTAAATGATGATCCATTTTTCATTTACTTATATATTTTTCCAGCAGTATTCTCCGTGGAACACTGTAATATTGCCAATAATATGTTTTATTCTAGGATACCGTCACACTTTGTTCCTACCCTTTCATCTTTGATGCCCAAGCCAAGACCAAAATGTTACAGACCGATGCTGAACTACAGATGCAGGTGAGGCCATCATAACTTTTTAGAACTATTATAAGTTTTTTCCAGCAATTTTATGTTGACTATAACACATAAACACGAATGTATGTTTACCTGAATCTGGGGTTGGCAAGCATTTTCATAAAGGGCCATATAGTAAATATTTTAGTCTTTGTGGGCCATGCTCTGTCTTCACTATTCAACTATTTTGTGTTGTAACGTGGAAAGCAGTGATAGACAATAAGTAGATGAATGAGCATGGCATTTTTCCAGTACAATTTTCTGTACACTGAAATTTGAATTTTATATAATTTTCACATGTGAAATATTCTTTTTTTTTTTCATTTTTTCCCCCAGTCATTTAAAAATGAAATAAACATTATTTCAAGAGCTGTACCAAAATAGGCAACAGGCTGGATTTGGTCTGTGGGCCATTGTTTGCTGCCCTGGTAGAGATAGGGCAATAATTAAATGGAGCTTGTAATTCTTTATTGAATAAAAACTGAAGTTACAGAGATTTGTTTAATTTATTTTAAATACACACTTTTATTATAAAATATAATTGGTTTTGATAAGCTTACAAAGACATTTGTGAATTAATAATACAAATCTGCCGGTTCTTATTGTTGGTAGGTCTGTTCCTTCGTTCATCTCTCTCTCTGTCTGTCCGTCTCTTGCTCTCTGTATGTATCTGTACACATGTGTCTGCTTTCATAGTGACCTATCTGTGATATTGTCAGTTTAAAGGCATTCCAGAGAAAGAATGAAAGCTGTTTAACTCTCCATCATGTTTCTTCTACTCTGATGATTACTTCAGTCTTCATTAGCTGGTCTCAGTCATTTTCATGGAACTGGTTTGGGTCCTGTGGTTCATAAACTGTTTAATTTCTTTTTGGTTCAGATGAGAAAGATTTGTGTGTTTTATGAGTAACTTAGAAAATCTGGAAAAGTTAAAGGGAAAAATCGGAAAGAACAAAACGGAGATGCAGTCAGCCTGCTCCCACTCATCCGAGGTCCACAGGCACAGCTGGCCGCTGTCCCATCCCCACTCCCAGGTGCACTGTGTGTAATTGTGTTCTTGGGTGTGCTGTTCCAGGTGGCGGTCAATGGAGCTAACCTGCAGAATGTCTTCATGCTTCTCACCTTGGAGCCTCTGCTGGCCAGAAGCCCCTTCCTGGTCCTTCACGTTCGCAGGAACAATCTCGTTGGAGATGCCCTAAGAGAGCTGAGCATTCATTCTGATATTGATTTGAAAAAGCCTCTCAAAGTGAGCCCTTCATTTTATTCCTCTAAATATCTTCCAGGGTTTCCTTTAAACGGTGTTGATGAAACAGCAAAAGTCTTATTATTAAAATCGTGGAGTGCAGCCATTCATGATTTCTTTCATTCATTTTACAAGAATTTAATCACCTCCATCTGTCAAATCATCAAACAGAACATCTCAGCATTACAACAGATAAGAATGCCAGTGGATTACTTGAGGGGTTATAGGGCTTTCTTTGTCCACTCTCTTGGGCCCATCTGCTCCAGCTCTACCAGAAACAAGCAAGCAAGAGCAAGACTGAAGCTTCAGCTAGATGAAACTACCCAGTCAGCATCTAGGAAGTCTTTGGTTGTCCAACATTGAAGAGAAAGAAGGAAAAAAGTAGAGTGGAAAGCTAGTGAAATTGTGTGGGAAGCTGTTGACCTGTCATGATTGGCACTCTTGGTACCCTGAAATTACTGAATTAAAATTTTTTCTGTCCTCATAGACTATGCATGTTTGTGTTACTACTTATTGTATTCCCAGGGTTTAGCACAATGGTTGGTACCTAGTAGGTATTCAATTAATGTTTAATGAATTATCTGAAGTTGTTTTTTTAAACCCTTTATCATTCCCTTCAGATGATTTCCAGATCTCTGTTGCCATTCCTGTTGTAAACTCTAATTTCCAAAAGGTAGTGTAGGCAAGGACCTGATGGTCTCCATGCTATTGTCACCCTTTCCAGAACATCCCATGAGTGGCATCAGTCTCCTCAGTCGGCCTGGGAGTTCTCCCTGGAACTTCTGGGTTAGATTTTTGAAATTGCAGAGAGAGGGGGGCCTCCCTTTGCCTCCTGTTTTCAATCAGTAATTCAGATGAGACACTTGTTGCCTCATAGCACATCTGAGTTAAGTCTTCTGTGGCATCTGTACAATCGAAGTCCTAGTGTCTGTCCCCACCTTTGCCTCTGTCCTGCTGTCAGCAACCTGGAACTCACTCACAAGGACACACTTTTTCAAATGCTACTTTTAGCTCTGTGTCTGAGCGCTGGCCTGTAAAATGGGGATGATAATAGCAATCCCTACGCATGAGGCTGTTCTGATTAGGTTAATAGAGTTTAGATGCTGGCATGTAACAAACTCGCAATGAATCTCATTTGTTGGTTTGCTGTAGCTATTATTGTGATGATCCTTATGGATCCAGGATGCCCTATATAGATCTGGTTATAGCCCCTCACAGAACCCAAGTCTGTGCCTCCTTAGAACGCCCTCCTTCCTTCGATATGCATCATCTCCTTCAAGATGATCCCCGCTGAGAGAGATTTCTTCCACAAAGCGTTCCTTTACTCAGTTTAATCATTGCTTTTCTCTATGTGCCAGAACATTTACCTCTCAATATATTTGACTCTTTGAAAATAAAATACAGGGGCGCCTGGGTGGCTCAGTTAGTTAAGCATCTGCCTTTGGCTCAGGTCATGATCCTGGGGTCCTGGGATCGAGCCCCTCATCAGGTTCCCTGCTCAGTGGGGAGTCTGCATCTCCCTCTCCCTCTGCCTTTCCCCTGCTCATGCCCTTCCCCTTGCTCATGCCCTCTCTTTCTCTCTCTCAAATAAATAAATAAAATCTTAAAAAAAAAAAAAGAAAAAATATATTCTCCAGTTGATTATTTTATGTTTGCCTTACTGCCCCAGATAAATGGTAAACTTTTCATGGACATATGGTAAACTTCTGACTTCTTTGTATCCCTTGGAGTACCTAGTAGAAATCTTGTGTGTCTGTAAGTGCCTTTTAATAATCAGCACATACACCTTGCAGTTTTCATTGCATCAGTGTATTTTCTCTGTTATATATTTCTTCCCTTGTCCTGACTTTGGAAAGAGTTTGCTAAAAAAAGATGAAACATCAAAGATTTCCCTGAAGTATTAATTTTACTTTCATGATTTTAAGGTAATCTTTGATGGTGAAGAAGCAGTGGATGCTGGTGGTGTCACAAAGGAGTTCTTTCTTTTACTGTTAAAAGAACTTTTGAATCCTATCTACGGAATGTTTACCTACTATCAGGATTCAAATCTCTTGTGGTTTTCAGATACGGTAAGTTAGTGATATTGCAGTTAAACAGATGGATTGCATTAGACTTTCTTTTTGTGGTCAGACCAATCCCCTGACTTCTGACTTTACAAAGGGAAGCATGAAAAAGATAATTTAAACAGTCTAAATAATGTATCTAGTCTTCATTTTTCACTTGTTGCCCAGATCTCATGTATTTTGTCACCCATCAGGCCCATTTCCTTTTCTAGTAGGTAAGATCCAGATTTTGTTATTCTTTGAAGAGTAAAAAGAACACAGTGTGATAAATGAGCTTTATGACACGTGGAAAGCAATAGTCAAGTACGTCTTACTTTAATACTAAGGGTGGTATGTGTGTGAATACTTACACAAATACAGGCACACACGTTATTTTTGAAAATTCAGTAGGAGAGCTAAGCTTTAAATGGCATCTAATTTTAACCAGACTATAATTTAGTTCTTTTTTCTATTGGAGTTTTCTCCCTAGATCTGCACTGTTCTAAAAAGTAGCCATTAGCCACATGACTAAATTTAAATTTTAGTCAGTTAAAATTAAATAATATTCAAGATTTATTTTCTGAAGTTGTGCTAGCCACATTTCAGGTGCTCAGCGGGTGTAGCTCGTGGCTGGGGGATGGCACAGCACAGAATAGACGGTTCCCATCGTTGCAGAAAGTCCTGTGGGGCAGCGTTGCTCTAGGAGATGATATGCTCTTCTCTGTGTTGCTAGATGAGATGTAAATGCTTAACTTTGTCTAGGTTGCAGGTTTTGGTGATGTTGCAGGGTATTTCTCTGCTTCAGAAGGTAACTCAGTATTAATGAGGTCTTTATTCTTTTATACTGAACATATTCTGAGGTAAATGGCAGTGTTTTGAGGGCTGCAAGCAGTGCCTTCCTTTTTTTTTTTTTTTTAACACATTTGCATACATACTGAAAAGTGTTTTGTAGAGCACAACTGGTTTCACTTGATTGGCATAACCTGTGGACTAGCCATCTACAACTCCACTGTGGTTGATCTGCACTTCCCGCTGGCTCTCTACAAGAAGTTACTGAATGTGAAGCCTGGCTTGGAGGACCTGAAGGAGCTGTCACCCACTGAAGGAAGGTACAAAGCTGAAAGACAGGCAGCCCGGGGTGGGGAGCTGCTCTGGCTGCCCGTGGCATGGGGATTAAAGGTTGAAAGTACCGCATGGACAAGCTTGAGTGTGTCAGACCATATGGCTAGACTCTCAAGATGCAGGTGCACCGCCCATATGGCTAGACTCAAGATGCAGGTGCACCACCCGTATGGCTAGACTCTCAAGATGCAGGTGCACCGCCCATATGGCTGGACTCTCAAGATGCAGGTGCACCACCCATATGGCTGGACTCTCAAGATGCAGGTGCACCGCCCATATGGCTGGACTCTCAAGATGCAGGTGTACCGCCCATATGGCTGGACTCTCAAGATGCAGGTGCACAGCTCCTCTCTTGAGGCATTGCCTAGGGCAGGGGGGGCGATGGAGAATGGAGGTCATGGTTGCCCAGGGGTGCCAAATAACCTCACCCTTCCTTATCCTGAACAAAAATAAAGAGTGGAGACTTGTCGTGGTCCAGAAATCTAGAGGGAGAAAGTACTAAAAAGGGAGTGTTTAAAAAATCTTTGATTGAGATATGATTCACAAACAGTCCACCTACTTGAGGTACACAATTCGGTGACTTCAGTATATTCAGAGTTGTGCAGCTGTCACGACAATTTTACAATATTTTTATTGCCCGATTAAGAAACCTGGTACTCTTTAGTTGTCATCCTGTCTCCTCATCCCCCAAGCCCTAGACAGTAACGAAGCTACTTTCTGTCTGTGTAGACTTGCCTAGTCTGAATAGTTCATATAAATGGAATCATACAATACGCGGTCCTTTGTGACCGGCTTCTTTGACGCAGCATGTTTTCAGGGTTCATCGTGTTGAAACACGTGTCAGTATTGAATTTCTTTTTGTCGCCGAATAATAGTCCATTGAATGGATATGTATGACATCCTGTTCATCCATTCATTAGTTGAGAGTTGATGGAAACTGGTGTTGTGCCCACTTTTTGGCTGTCATGGATAATGCTACCCTGGACGTTCTTGTACAAGTTTTTGTGGTGATGTAAGTTTTCATTCCTCTTGGGTGTATACCTAGGAGTGGGATTGCTGGGGCCATATGGTAGCTATGTGTTTAGTCTTTTGAGGAACTGCCAGACTGTTTTCCAGAGTAGTGGAGCCATATTTTTATGTTATTCTGTTTCTGGCTCTTAAAACCCCTTTAATTCTGAGTTTTTTTGCCATAAGAACAGATATATAAAAACACCATATCCTTGGATTTCTGTAAACAGTATAATCCTTTTGGCTTCAACAGGAAGGAACAGCCCTTTTTATGGAGAAAAAGTACCAATTTCAAGGTGGAGATAGAGAAAGGTTCATTTCTAATGTCCCCTCTGGAAGTGAGACTGCCATACCACCTGTGTAGGACACCAATACTGAGAAAACCATAAAGGATGGGAGGGGTGGGGACACAGAGGAGAGAACATTTAGTAGGAGTATTGAAAAATAGAGGAGACCGTAGCAGGGTAATTTTCAGGTAACTGAAGAAGGCTAGAGAGTGGTTGAAGTGTGTGCAATTTACTTTGCCAGCCTGGCTGAGGATATATTTGAAGTAATGATTTTGGGTGGTTAACTGGTAGTGGATTTAAATTCCACACTAAGAATTTTCTTTCTGGGCAACTCTTGATGGAACTAGACTCGGAATTCACTAAAGAAGAAAGTGTGAATGAGGTCTGGTTCTCAGAATGTATTGTCTTGAAAGCTAGGATATGACCATTGTTGGTGTAAACATATTCTTGTTTTAAGAGTATGTGTTTGTATTCTTAGTATGGCAGTTAATAGAGTGTCTTTACCATACAGAACCCCTCGCATTAGCAAGTAAGCCAATTAAGATTACTAAGTGGATGAGGTGACTTTGTGGCTTTCTTATGATGGAAGGATTAAGCATGTGGGTGAAGACATTCTTTCGGGCCACTGTAGTACCGTGTCCTTATATTTTGAATTCCAAGCAATACCACAGTTAAAGGAACACAAGTGTGTCAGATATAAATCTATCTGAATTTCTTAATAAATCTAGTAAGACTTGTTAATGGGAAAAGAGAATAATTAATGAATGTCCTACAGGTCTACTGCCATATTTCTTTTCTTTTTTTTGAAGATTTTATGTATTTATTTTAGAGTGGGGGTGGAGAGAGTAGGGGGAGGAGCAGAAGGAGAGGGACAAGCAGACTGTGCTGAGCGTGGAGCCTGGTATGGGCTGAGATCAGGACCTGAGCCGAAACCAAGAGTTGGATGCTTAACTGACTGAGCCACCCAGGTGCCCCTACCATATTTCTTTTTAAGGTATAAACACAATTTTCTGTCAGTCTGGATTTATGTTTATCCTAGAATCTTCTTTTAGTTTTTCCTTGCAAGGATTCTGGCTACATGACTGAGGTAGAAACACTGTTACAATGTCTAACTTGCCTCTTTTCCTTTCTCTGTTCTATGATTAGGAGTCTTCAAGAGCTGTTAGATTACCCTGGGGAAGATATCGAGGAGACTTTCTGCCTCAATTTCACGGTAAGGATTTCCACAGTTTGCTTCTGATTGTGGCATTCCCTTTTATCATGCTCACAAGTCGTAATGAGCGTATAGTTGTTTTCCAAATCAAAGAATAAATTTAGGGTCTTCTCTGAACAAATTTTAGTTATAGTGTCTTGGTTGTTAAAGGAGTTAAGTAAATATGTTGAATAAATGAGTGAATGATTTATCTGATTTATCTGAACTTAAAATTGCCGAAACATTAGGCCTCTTTACCCTTGATACGTAGATTTCTAGAGTTCATATTGTTTTCTCTTTGATTGCATTTATTGACAATTGCATGTCTTAAAACACAGGATATCTTTTAAGGTGCTGATGTTTTCTGAATCAGGTTCTCTTTTCTCAAGAATTTTCTGTGTAATAAGTAGTGATTAAGCTACATTTGTTCCTGAAGCTTCTCTCAGTCATTTGGATTCTAGAAAGAGAAGTGGTAAACAGAATTGAAGCATCTCTTTTTTCCTCCTTAAATGTAGATTTGTCGAGAAAGCTACGGAGTGATTGAACAGAAGAAGCTGATACCCGGGGGAGACAAAGTAACTGTGCGCAAGGATAACAGGTTAGTCCGGACCTCAGACCCTTGCGGATGTTGCTACTTTATTTCTCTGCACTTTTACTTTTAAGACCAAGATTGAAGTTAAATCTTAATCCCTTCTGCAGAGGAGGCAAGGGTGACAGAGCAAGAATTTGCAGTTTTTAATTAATTTTTAGTATTAGAGGAAGCACCAGGCCTAGATTCAGGAGGTAACTGTTGTAGATTAGAAAAACGGACAGACCTCTTCTTGCATCCTTGCACATTTTTAAAGACAACTAGAAGACTGTGAGGTCTAATGTAACATTCAGTAACCTTCTTTGTTCTGTAAACCTTCCAGACCATCCGGGGAGCCTCAGCTTTGGGGAAAGTTAGTGCCCAACAAAAATGGCCTCAGATGATGAAATTACCTTGATTCTAGGAACCTAATATAGAGGCTAGTCTTGTGTCAAGTAGGTGTTTCAATCAAGACTCAACAAGAAAATCTTGGAGAGGAAAAAAAAAAAAAGAATCCTTGGAGCTAAATGTACTGTCCTTTCTTTATCTGCATAACATTGGTACTTTGTTCACAGCAAATGATCTTTTATTTTTTCAAATAAGGACAGGCTTATAAATTCCCTGTAGCCTGATAATGTTTTTAGAATTGGGAAGTTTATGGCAGATCATAGAGTGGATCTTTTGGCCCAGAAGATTTCTTTTTTGGTTTTGAAGATGGCTTTATCATGTAGACGTATCTGCCTTTAGTTTTCAAAGGATGTCTGGGTTTTTGCCTCAAGTTTCAGACAGGATAACGTGTGGATTGTTTTGTAGGAGCTAACAAGGGGCTAGGCCTGTGGCCCAAGGAAGGGAACATTGAGAATGTCTTTATACTATGGTGAGCTCTGTGTGTTTGGTGCACTGGGTTGGACAGTGATCCGGTGTAGGCCTCGGCCATTTGTGGTGTCGTCTGCACTTGAGGCAGTTGTGGGGACTTACAACTCTTTCAGATCTTTATAAAAGTATTTCTCTTAGAGCACTTTTGGTCTCTGTTTTTTTCCTCTCTCTTTCTGGATCTGAGTTTTTCTCTCTTCCTGTCTCTGCGTCTCCTTCCCTATCACGCTCACGGTCTCTCCTTATTCAGTAGATATTTCTTTGGCTCAACAATTGAATTGACGGAATAGTTGAGAAAGTGTTCAGGAATACTGAAATATAACAGTCTCTTGAGGATGTAAGCTATTCTCAGGTACAACCGTATTTCAGAGGTGAAATAGACGAAATCGGGTGGTTTGAATCTGAAGAGTTCAGAGATACCAGCTTGGGTACAGACACCTGGGAGGTCCGATACGGCATAGAGCTAGGTTGCAAAACCTACCTACCTATTGGGTAACAGAAAGTAGAGACAAAGACCACAGTAAAAAGTGATGGGTAGATCTTAGTTGTTACTTCAGGGAGAGAACAGTGAGTGGGTATGTGTGGGGTATGGGTACTGGTTGGCGGGCCTTGCTGGGGGGAAGCTTCATTTGGAGGACCCGCACTAGTTTAGCCTTGGGGGTTAGGCTGTAGAAGTCTTTGGAAATTAGAGAATTTTAGACTCCATTCAGCAGGTAATAAGAAGACACTGTTGGTTTGTGAGCAAAGGAGTTACATGACAGAAGTAGGTTCCTGGCAGACTTTTTCCTTCTCCACTGTTTATATCTGCTGCTGACACGTTCACACTCATGGACAGTGCTTAACCCCAAGAGTGGTGCTCACAATCAGTGTGGGAGAGCGTGCCGATGTTTAAAGGGCATGGGGGGTGGTGCGGCAGTGCTTGGGTGGCAGTCAGTTGAGTGTCTGACTGACTCTTGGTTTTGGCTGGGGTTGTGATCTCAGAGTCACAAGATCGAGCCCTGCATTGGGCTCTGCGTTCAACATGGAGTCTGCTCAAGTTTCTCTCTCCCTCTCCTCCTCTCCCCTGTTCATGTGTGTGCTTTCTCTCTCTCTTTCTCCAATAAATAAATAAATCTTTAAAAAACCCGTGGGTTCCTTTTCTCTTACTTTGCAGTTGTTTGACAGTAGTTGACTTCAGGGCTGCTTCTACAGGACATTTCCAAGAAGGATGTTTTGATGACACCTAGTTTCCTTAAAAGAAAGACAATGTTTAAATTCAAGAGAGTAAAGAGAAGGGAGCCCGCGTCATTCTTTTACTTGTATTACGAAGCTCCATTATTCTATTACCATGACTTCTAAAAAGTAGCTTCAAAGTTTTCAGGTCTTTGTACACGAGAGAGTGCTGTAGTTTAAAGATTGCCAGGCAGAGCATGGTGGACTCCTGTTTTAATTGCCAGCACACTGTGTTTGAGACTAGTGTGTGGAGCAGCTTCTGTTTTCGGGGAGGTTTATGTTTTGACTTTTCTGGGTCACTAGCGCTCGTTGAGCACACAGTAAACTCATCCATGCTGTCTTAGGCACTGTTGTACGTGCCTTTGTGCTTGTGACAGGAGGCAGACCTTATTTCTGTCACGCAGTTACCTATTGGAGAAGCTTCTGAGAACATAGTTTGGCTACTGCACATTGCTTAGGATCACTGTCACGGTGAAGGACAGTTAGAAAGACATGTGTGATGTCTCTTTTTATTTTATGCTGCAAAAGCAGAAATCTTATCAGCAAGCATACTGAGATCCTGGTAAGAAATGTTGGATACCACTGTGAAAGATTAATCATTGCAGCTCCTTTCCCCTTTTGTCTAGTATATGTCATAATCTCATCACTGGGGGTTGGGGTCCTTTTTGGGTATTTCTTAGATGGGTCTAAGAAAACTAGATGAAAGGATGATAAGAATAATGCTTGCTGGTTTTTAACTTGTAGGCAGTCGAATACACAGAGACTGATTCATAGTAAGCAGTATCTTAACAGTAAGGTATTTGCTGTCACTGCTGCCCTGGAAGAAAATGCCAGAAAGATACCAATTCTTTATCCGTAATTTATTATATTTCATTTGGTTGTAAGATTGCCTTCTATCCTTGGACAAGAGCTGCAGATAGTCGAGCGAGTTACAAGCATCCAAGTAAAGGAATATCCGTGGGTGATTGCTGGTGGCTACATAATAGCCAAATCTTGCCGCAGCTGGTAATCACATCTGGATAACGACTATTCATGGTTAAGTATTTCTCATACTCTGTAACATGGTGTTATTACCATTAATGAAAAATCCACACGTCATTCTAGATTCCCCCAAATTGGTCTTAATTTAATATAGTCAAATTAAATACAATTGATGTCTTCTCCCATTTCTACCATATTAAGAAAGGGATGGGGAAAACAGTAAAAAAGACCACCCTGTGAGGAATGTGAGGCTTACAGTAGGTGCTCCAAAGGGCACCCAGAGTCCATAGCGAGAACCTGAGGGGAAAATCCTACGTGACAGACACTTCTAGCCCCTGAAGATCTACTGAAGTAAGGGCTGCTGACAGACTTGAGTCAATCTCTTGAGATAATCTATAGGTATAATCTTTAAGATCTACCTTGTATTTGCATTGGGCTGTTGTGGGAATAGCAGATGATTAAAATACCAGTAACATTTCTTGAATGCTTACATTTGTCCAAGTACTTCACATGTAATCTTCCCCACTTTACAGATGCAGAAACTGGGGCACACAGAGGCATAAGTTACTTGTTCAGGGTGACACAGCTAGAAATCTAGGATTCAAAGCCAGGCATTGTGAGTGAGATGAGAGCGTGTGCTCCGTGAACGTCCACACATTTCCCCTTCAAGGCCAAGAACAGGACTTGAGTTTCTGTCCACCCCCCCATTTCCCCAACCCTGGAAGAAAAATGACTTAGAAGTTTGCTGTTTTCCTTTCAGGCACGCTATGGAGTTTTTAAAAAACAAAGTTGGCCTAGTTAAAAATATACTATATATGTATAAAATTATATGTCTGAAATTTTAAACTTCACTTGAGACAGTGCTTATATTTACCGTGTTATTACAAAGCCCTCACGCACACCCTTACTAATGACTGCACGGTCTGCCATGTGAATGTGTATGTTCTTCTGCTCTCTTGCTTTGGGGTATTTGGTTTCTAAGTTCTTTTTTATTTCTCTCCCCTCTGCCTTCATTTTTAATTGTACTTATCAAAGCATCTTTTGTGTCTAAAGCTTTGTTTGCCTTTAAAATTGCTTTTTAATAAGACCCCAAGGGTGAAATTGAATTAGTGTATATCATTTTGAATTGGTTGATAGATGTTTTTGCTAAATTGATTTCACTAATGAATTATATATCAACTTGCATATTATCATCAGTGTATGAGAGTACTCATTTTACCTAATCCATATAAGCACTGAGTATTCTCTTAAAAAGAAAACAAGTAATAAATTCTATTGCATTTGTAAAATTTTGCATATCTTGCACACCTAGGTTACTTTTCATATTCTGCACAGCTTTGCTGCATTTTCCTGTGAATTAGATTAGAAACGGACGATATTGTGAATGTACTAAATGCCACTGAATTGTTCATTTAAATGGTTAATTTTTATGTTATGTGAATTTCTTCTCAATAAAAAGTGTTTGTGTACATGTGTATGCACGTGCAAATGTGTCTCTGTGTCTGCCTTCAGTGTAAACTCTCAGGCAGGGAGAACTGCTGTGTCATGCTTTGTCAGTAGGCATCGGGATGCGACACTTTCCTGCGTAATGCTCTGAAAGACTGAATCGAATGTGTACTGCGTGCTGCTTTTCTTCCTGCCAGTTATTTTGTGCATTGCTGGCAAATTTGAGCGTCTAATGGATTAACACTGAGTGATAGTGTTTGACCCACCTTAAAGGCAGGGCATCCTGCTAGATGTTAACATGCAAGTTCTGCGGGCTGCCTGAGGAAAAATCATATAAGCAGTGCAGGAAACAGAGGGTAAAGATCAACCCGGTTAGGGAACATTGGAAGCTGCCTGACATTGTGAAGGGCATCGTAAGCATCCCTGTGTCCTGGGAAATGTGGCCAGCAGTGGTATGACTGGTAGCTAGAAAACCCTACAGCTAAAGTCTTGCCCTAAGTGGAAGGAAGACCGCTGGTCAGAGCACTCAGCTGGGAACGCATGTGTTCCAGAACTCGCTGGAGCCCTGGTCAACTTGGTGCAGCCCTCTCAGGACATGTCTTTCTGCCCCAGACAGGGCTGTAGTATTTCTTCTTTTTCAAGTAGTCTGCTGACGTCCTTTATGTATTTCTGTATTGGGACTAAATGATTTTCATATGATTTGTGGGAACTCTTTATTAAGACTACTTAAACCCTTTGCCATTCATATTTATTGTAAATTGTATTCCTGGTGGTTTGCTTTTGAAAATGTGGCGTGCTCGTATTTAAATCTCTATAATGTATTCATTTCTGTGTTGTCATGTCTGTTGATTATTTCTTTTGGTCTTACGTCACCAATCTCACCCCTCCCCTCTCCAGTAATTGATAAATACATAAAGTATTCTCTTCACTTAAAAAAATTTCGAGTAGGGGGGGTCTGTAGTCTAAGGTAAAGATCTGAATTATTCCCATATTCTAGTTTCCTTAGCTATTCTTACAGGTGAACATTAGATTAATTATATCCAGTTTGAGTTTTGATTTGAAGTGTGATAAATTAGAAGTTAATTTGGGAAGAATTGACACTTTTGTGGTATTCAGTCTTACCTCTAAAGGCCTGTTTTACATTTCTTTCTGGTTTTGTTTTTCCTTTTCATGTAGGTTTACACATTTTTTATTAGAGGTTTTTATAAATGTTTTGATTTCTTCTATTGTGAAAGTCTTTCCATGTTTTGATAATTATTGGTACCTAGAAATAGTTAATGGTTTTTGTATATTTATCTGGCAACTGGTCAGTTGCTCGAATTTATTCAGTGTTAATAATTTTCAGTTGATTCTCTTGGGTTTTCTATATATAATTATATGCCTGCAAAAAAATTTTCCTCCAATAATTATACTCCTTATTTGTTTTTCATTTTTGCTTTTTTTACTACGTGGACCTAGCAGAATGTTAAAGGAATCTTTTATTCCTAGAGATAAGAAATAAATATTGAATTTTATCAGTTTTTGCTTCTATTAAGATAATCATATGATTAAGATAATCACTGACTTCTTACATAATATGCTATTTTGATTTTCTTTCTGTTGCCTGGCCCTAAGGATGATTAATATTACATTGAGGTTTAGCTCTACCATTGTCATTAGCAACAGGTTAGAGCTGCCTTAAGTCCTTAAGGTAAAGCAGCATAATTTCACTTCTGTGTAATTTTAACCCTTAAGAGAAATGAAAGAAAATGCATGAGGTTTTAATTTTTAAGGGGGGGGGGGTTCTTTAATTTTTAAATTATTTTGCTTCATTCAGGATGCCCAGTTGCAAAGTTGAAGTAGCCTTTTTTTGCATATGCATAATATCACATTAAAAGTCTTTTATCTCTTCTGGGAGGAAATCAAAACCTGATTTTATATTGAGGAAACCAAAATGAGATAGTTATTGAAATTCTTGTTTCTAAATTAAAGGCCACATTCTTCTCTGATGAGGAGTCATCAACTTAAGAATATAAGGATGTCTATTTTTTCCCTCTTTTGTACCTGGGGAGGGAAGGAGGACTAAATTTCCAATCAGTGTCTTTATCTTTCATGTAATAATAAAAAAATAATAAAATAATAATAGCTGAAATTTATTGAGCACTGAGTGTGTGTCAGACACCATCCTACAGACTTGGTATTAACTGACTTGTTCTCCATAATTATGAGGAAGGGGCTGTTACTACCCCTTTTATAGAGGGAGAAACTGAAACAGACCAACGGAATTGCCTAAGGTTCATTGCTTAGAGGAGGCAGAGCTGGGATTTGACTGCAGGCAGGCAGAGTATTCGAGTCCTTTCGTTTTTTTGAAAATACTGTTTTATTAACACTACAGTGGTAAACAACTTTATGCTTAGGTTTCTTTATAGATCACTGAATCACACAAAATTCAAAACCCACAAAGAAGCTAAGAGTCTTTACGTTTAATGTGTCCTTCCTGAAAATCCTTAACTGTATACCAGTCTGTCCTCAAGCAGTAAAATTTGAATATGCACCATTTTTTATTTAATGTGTCACATTTACATAGCAAAATAATGAAGGCACAGCTAATACAAGCAAACTTAAACCCTTCTACTTCTGAGCTGGGGGTGGGGACACACACTTGGATTGGTTCTTCAAGTATTTATTTTTTCCAAACATTAGCTTCATTGAAGAGTTCTGATAATTTTCACAGCTACATTCTGAAAGCTACATGACAAAAAAGACTTCACAAGGATCAAACTACATAACACTGAATACACATGCTTTACAGGATTTGCTACATTCTACTTCTTTTCAAGTAAATTAATATTTCTAGAATGCTAGTTAAAGGGATTTAATACTTAAACATTTGGGGTTTTTGTGGTTTTTTTACACCTTTGTAAATAGACACTACCAAGAAAACACATAAACATGAGACAGTAAATAACAAACACATATGTTGACAATATTTTACAGGTTTTACACCCTCCTTCTCAGAACCATGTTGCTTGTCTAAATTCAGATATTCAGAACATTCTTTAGAATTTGAAATGGCAGTTTTCCAGGCCTCATTAAACAGTACTGTCATGATCTCCATCACAGGCTTTCCACGATTCCATCACTCTTCTCTGAAGTGTAAAGCTGATGTGTTACAAAAGCACAGTCTTAAAGATGAGATCCTTCTGGGTTCTGCCTTTTCTGCCCTGGAATGTCCGGACTAAAGAAACTGAAGAATTAAGCATTGAGAACATGTTCAGTCTTGGTCTGGGTGTTCCGTGTGTAGTGTGATGACAGTGGAATGAATAGGTTTCAAAGTGACATTCTTTACTTCACATCTACTTGACACCCTTACTTAATAAGCCTCAATTGCAGTCCGTGCAGAAGAGATCATGAAAAAATCATTTTAAATTTGTTTTCTTCAACACCTTTTGATATATTTATTGTGTTCAAAATGAAAAATTTGAAACGGGCTGGCCAGGATCCGATTGCTTCAATTTAATATAATTTTAGGTAGGACTGTCAGAATTGATTCACATTGTATTTTGGTCCCAAACCTGAGCCTTATGTTTAAGTCCACCAATATTGAAAAAAAAGTAGGGATTTTGTTTTCGTCGTCATTCTCCTCTTCAATCTCTGCCCCCGCTTATTTCTTGGCGTCATCAGACACTGCAGAGTGGGGACCCTCATCTTTGGCAGCCGCCGCCTCCGCGGCAGCCTCTGCCGCAGCTTCCTCCTCCTCCTCCTCCTCCTCTTCCCCCTCCTCCTCATCCTCGTACTCTTCCTCGTCGTCCTCCTCCTCCTCCCCCTCTAAGGTCCATGCACACCCCTCCATCTCACCGGTGAGCTCTTGGATCTTGGCAAGTAGAGGCTTATAGATGTCGTTATACTTTTTTTCCAGAGCCTGAAATTCCTTATCAAATTTGGCTTCTATCTTATCGCATCGCTTCTGCAGCTTTTTGAGGGCCAGGACTCGGCATTTCACTGAATTAGGCAGGCTCTCGATAAAGTCATTTTTAGGCTTTGGTGCATTCTCCGCGGGGGTCTGGGGCTCCTCAGCCGTCTGACCAGCCGCGCTGTCGGAGTCACCAGCCGCGCTGTCAGAGTCTCCCCCCTGCGCACCGCCTTCCGCCATTACCTCCTCGGCCGCCGCGGCCGCCTCTGCTGCCGCCGCCGCTGCCGCCGCCGCCGCCTGGCTTGGCTCCGCAGGCCCCTGGTTTTCCGAGTCAGCCATGTTACAGAAGGAGCTGCAGAGGTCTAGGGTGGCTCCCGCAGAGACCTGCACCCGAGCTGCACCAGAGAGATCTTGCGGATGCGGCAAGTGGCAGTGACGTCGGCCGCGGCAGTGACGTCGGCCGCGGCCCCGCCCTCTTCTCGCCAGCCCTTGACTGGCTCCCTACAATCAGCTGACGGTCTTGCCCCCCATACTGCGCCAGCTTCCCCCTGTTGCTACCTGCCATCTACCCACTGGCACTGCAGCTGACGTCAAAACCCGTTTCTTAAATACCCTGCGCCCCATCTGCCCACATACCTGCCCCCCTCTAACGCTGGGCTGGGAATGGCAGCAGGTGCCCGAGGCCCCTTTTTAGGAACTGCTTGGATGGCCTCAGCCTTGTGCAGTTTGCTCCTCTGTCCCACTCAGGTCCTTCTACACAACTGTCAGTATGTCTGTCTTGGTCTTTGTCTGCATGGCCCACAGCTGGCGTTGGTCTGGTGTCACTGGCTTACTCTTGTGGAGTCGGCTTTGATTACCTCTCGGATTCCTGCGAATTCCTTTCCAGAAAGCAAAGGGACGGGAGAGCTGACTCTCTTCTACGCTTTTGGGGACCTGGGTGCATGTGTGTAGAGAGGGCAGCTTGTACGTCCGTGTGCCCACGCGACAGCCCTACTTGGTCATTCCTCAGCTTAGCGGCATCTATATTGGTGGCAAGGTCTCTTAGCAAGAAGGGCCTTGGGAGCAGTTTTGGAACCATTTGGATAGGTAATCTCAGGACCCTTGGTATTCCGGAGTGTGTTCTAGAAGTTCCCTCAGAGTCTTAGCCTGCGGGCAGGAATAAAGCTGGAGAACGGCCAAAGAAAAGCAAGGCCTTCTAACGCCTGGGGCCCAGGGCAGGGACCGCGTCTTATTCACGTTAAAGCATGTGTTAAGTACCACTGTTCATTGGGGTCTCACAGACACGCCTGTGCGCTCACAGACATTGTCTCCCAAGGCACTCCACAGTTCAGCATCTGCTTTGTGGTTTTGCTGGTGATTTGTATCTGAGAACGTTAAAAAAAATATATCAAAAAAGAGAAATCTCCTCCTCTAATAGCAAAGTGAGTAGTCATTTTATTTACTTCCTTACCTTGCTTATAAGACCAAATGATAGCTTCTGAATAAGGATGAGGGCACATATTTTAGATATGGAAGAATTCAAATGATCCTTCCAGGGATTCCTTACGAATCAGCGTTATTGATTTAAATGTTTTTCTTTCACTATATTGGGACTTGCTGAGGCTCTTCTATCAATATGAAATTACTTCCCAAAGTACATTTGGTGTTATCTTATGGTTTTTATGAATATTAAGTTAATTAATAATATGTAAGGCACTTAGTGCTGACACTTGGCAAGCACTTGATGTGTTTTAGTGGTTTTTTTTTTTTTTACAAAATAATTGCATCATTAATATGCAAAGATAACCTGCAATAATATTCCCCTTTAAAAGGATATTTTTGAGCCCTTACCCAAAGAAAGGAACCACTTATGAAAAGCCCAATATATTCCCATTAACAAACGTTCTAGGTTTTTTTGTTTATGCATTTGTGATTCTTGTTGTCTATTTTACTTTCTTAATTCTCCAGATAATTTACTTTCCTCTTTTCTGTTACCATTTGTAGTGGGTTTTATTATTAAGGCTGATATTTCAGTTTTAGCTCTGATGGAATTTAATGTGATAATACATCTGTATTTAGTTGGCTGACACTATACATATTCTATGTATGACCCATTGTTAGAAAGTGGAGAGACAGTAGAGTATCCCCCAAACTGAGAAGGCACTTTGAGATCAGAATATGAAGAGGCTACTCCAAACAGTTGACAGAGTTTTATTCAGGGTAACTTACTGATGGGGAGTTCAGGCAGAGGACAAGCCGTGGTGGTTGCATAGTTACTCTCCGCAAAATCCAGACCTTAGTGCCCAGATTTTATAGAGTGAGGAGACACACAGAAGGGCACTGTGGTGAGATGGAAGGGTTTGCATACACCTCAAAGGGCTTGCGTGCACTTAAGTGATAGCTAACCTTTAATTCGATCTTGTGATACCACCTGTGCATCAGGATGGGGAAAAACCATGTTATCTCTGACAGATTCATGGGAGGCCAAAACGGGCCTCCCCTATCCTGGCCTTGGTGGGAAATTCTAGAGTATGTATATTTAATTTCCAAGGGACCTGAAACGTGTAGCCCCAAAGGTGGTCACTGAGCAAACATGAATAAGATGGAGGACCAAAGATGGAGTCCATGTTGTTAGCACTCCTAGTCCATATATTCCATTTTTTATCTCTTGATGGTTACAGGTACCTGGAGGTTAGGAATGCTTTTTCACATTTTAAAGATGAGGAACTTAGAAGCAGAAAAATAAAGTGAAATAAATATTTTGTTACTATATATATATTACTTGATTGGCAGAATCAGAGGGAGAAACGGCTTTCTAATGCCTATATTATAGAAGTTGTGACAGCCCAAATTTTAATAAAATCTATTTGACCTACTGGACTTGCTTGAAACAAATAGGATGTGTTCATCTTTCAGGATTTTTATGTTGCTGTCTTAAAAAATCTTAAAATTTAGTGTTAAGCTAGGTTACTTTTTTCAAAAAGGTCTGTTCTATTGAGATGTAATTCACATATAATAAGTAAATATATTTTATGTATAATAAAATATAATTTGATTGATGCATAATAAAATTCATTCTTTGCTTTGGCAAATACTGTCATATAAACACTACATTAATTCAGGTGTAGAACAGTAACATCATCCCAAAAAACCCCTTCACAGTCCTTCCCTTACTGTCAGCCCTGGTGATCACTGATCATCCCTAAAATTGTTCTTTTCCAGAATGCCCTATAAATGGAAGCATCTGTGTGTGGACTTTTGAGTCTGGCCTTTTTCACTCAGCATATTCATACATGATATTGTGTGCATGAGTAGTTTGTTCCTTTTTGTTGCTGAGGGATATTCCCACTTGGGTTGTTTCTAATTTTTTGTGATTACAAACAATGCTGCAGTGAACCTAAGTTTTTATTTCTCTTGGATACATACCTGAAGTAGTTCCGTTCGGTCATATGGTAGATGTATATTTAACTTTTTAAGAAAGTTCCACAGTTTTCCAAGGTGACTACACCATTTTGCTTTCACACCAGCAATGTATGAGTTACAGTTACTCTGCACTTCAACAGCATTTGGTGTCCTTGTGCTTTTCCCCCCAGTCTGATAGCTGTGTGTGTGGTATCCTTAATGGCTAATGATGTAGAGTATCTTCTATGTATGTATGTGTCATTCATAGATCTTCTTTGATGACATGTCAGCTTATATATTTTGCTCATTTTCTGAGTTTTTATTTTCTTCTTTTTAAATGATTTTATATATTCTAGATATGAGTCCTTGTGAAATACTTTCTTCCAGTCCATGGCTTGTCTTTTTCTTCAAAAACCAGAAATTTAAAATTTTGATAATTTTTTTTTTCTTTTATGGGTTGGGCTTTTGGTGTCATGTCTAAGAGACCTTTGCCAAATCCAAGGCCATAAAAATTTGTTCCTGTGTTTTCTTTTTTTCTTTATTTTCTTTTTTAATTTAAATTCAATTAATTAACATATATTATCAGTTTCAGAGGTAGAGTTCAGTGATTCATCAGTTGCATATAACACCTAGTGCTCATTACATCACATGCCCTCCTTAATGCCCATCACCCAGTTACCCCATCCTCCCCTCCCCTCCTATGTTTGTTTGTTTCCTATGATTAAGAGTCTCATATGGTTTGTCTCCCTCTCTGATTACATCTTGTTTTATTTTTCCCTCTCTTACCTATGCTCCTCTGTTTTGTTTCTTAAATTCCACATATGAATGAAATCATATGATAATTCTTCCTCTGATTGACTTATTTCACCCTCCAGTTCCATCCACATCATTGCAAATAGCAAGATTTTCAATGGCTGAGTAATATTCCATCTTATATAGGTCTACCACATCTTCTTTATCCATCCATCTGTCGATCGACACCTGGGCTCTTCCCACAGTTTGGCTATTGTGGACATTGCTGCTATAAACATTGGAGTGTAGGTGTCCTTTCTGATAACTACATTTGTATCTTTGGGGTAAATAACTTGTACTGCAATTACAGGGTCATCGGGTAGTTCTATTTTCAACTTTTTGAGGAACCTCCATGCTGTTTTCCAGAGTTGCTGTACCAGCTTGCATTCCCACCAACAGTGTAAGAGGGTTCCACTTTCTCCACATCCTCACCAACATTTGTTGTTTCCTGACTTTTTTTTTTTTTTTAAAGATTTTATTTATTTATTTGACAGAGACAGAGACAGCCAGCGAGAGAGGGAACACAAGCAGGGGGAGTGGGAGAGGAAGAAACAGGCTCATAGCGAAGGAGCCTGATGTGGGGCTCAATCCCATAACGCCGGGATCACGCCCTGAGCCGAAGGCAGACGCTTAACCGCTGTGCCACCCAGGCGCCCCTGTTTCCTGACTTTTAATTTTAGCCATTCTCACTGGTGTGAGGTGGTATCTCATTGTGGTTTTGATTTGTATTTCCGTGATGCTGAGTGGTATAGAGCATTTTTCATGTGTCATTTTTCATGTTGGCTATTTGTATGTCTTCTTTGGAGAAATGTCTGTTCATGTCTTCTGCCCATTTCTTGATTGGATTATTTGTTCTTTGGGTGTTGAGTTTGATAAATTCTTTATAGATTTTAGATATTAACCCTTTATCTGATAAAACATTTGCAAAAATCTTCTCCCATTCTGTTGATTGTCTTTTTTTTTTTTTATAAAGATTTTATTTATTTATTCGACAGAGATAGAGACAGCCAGTGAGAGAGGGAACACAAGCAGGGGGAGTGGGAGAGGAAGAAGCAGGCTCATAGCAGAGGAGCCTGATGTGGGGCTTGATCCCATAACGCCGGGATCACGCCCTGAGCCGAAGGCTGACGCTTAACCGCTGTGCCACCCAGGCGCCCCTGTCGATTGTTTTCGTTTTGTCAGCTGTTTCCTTTGCTATGCAAAAGCTTTTTATCTTGATGAAGTCCCAATAGCTCATTTTTGCCTTTGTTTCCCTTGGCCTTTGGAGACATGTCTAGCCAGAAGTTGCTGTGCCTGAGGTCAAAGAGGTTGCTGTCTGTGTTCTCTTCTAGGATTTTGTTGCTGTTCTGTCTCAGATTTAGGTCTTTCATCCACTTTGAATTTAATTTTGTGTACGGTGTAAGAAAATAGTCCAGTTTCATTTTTCTGCATGTGGCTGTCCAATTTTCCCAACATCATTTGTTGAAGAGACTTTTTCCCCATTGGATATTCACCATTTGTTGAAGATAAGTGGACCACAGAGTAGAGGGTCCATTTCTGGGTTTTCTTTTCTGTTCCATTGATCTATGTGTCTGTTTTTGTGCCAGTACCATACCATCTTGATAATTACAGCTTTGTAATAGAGTTTGAAGTCAGGCATTGTGATGCCAGCAGCTTTTTTTTTTTTTTTCTTTTCTTTTTTCAACATTTCTTTGGCTATTAGGGGTCTTTTCTGGTTCCATACAACTTTTAAGATTATTTGTTTCAGCTCTAAGAAAAATGTTGATGGTATTTTGATAGAGATTGCATTGAATGTATAGATTGTTCTGGGAAGCATAGACATTTTAATGATATTTGATCTTTCAATCCATGAACATGGAACATTTTTCCATTTCTTTGTGTCTTTCTCAATTTCTTTCATGGGTGTTTTATAGCTTTCAGAGTCCAGATCCTTTGCTTCTTTGGTTAGGTTTATTTCTAGGTATCTTATGGTTTTTGGTGTAATTGTAAATGGGATCAATTCCTTAATTTCTTTCTTCTGTCTCACTGTTAGTGTATAGAAATGCAACTGATTTCTGTGCATTGATTTTGTATCCTGCCACTTTACTGAATTCCTGTATGAGTTCTAGCAATTTTGGGGTGGAATCTTTTGGGTTTTCCACGTAGAGTATCATGTCATCTGTGAAGAGTGAGAGTTTGACTTTTTCCTTGCCAATTTGAATGCTTTTTATTTCTTTTTGTTGTCTGATTGCTGAGGCTAGGACTTCTAGTACTGTGTTGAACAACAGTTTTAAGAGTGGGCATCCCTGCCGTGTTCCTGACCTTAGGTGAAAAGCTCTCAGTTTTTCCCTATTGAGAATGATGTTTGCTGTGGGCTTTTCATATATGGCTTTTATGATATTGAGGTATGTTTCTTCTATCCCTACACTGTACAGAGTTTTAATCAAGAAAAGGTGCTGTACTTTGTCAAATGCCTTATCTGCATCTATTGAGAGGATCATATGTTTCTTGTCCTTTTTTTATTAATATATTGTGTCATGTTTGATTTTTGGGTGTTGAACCACCCTTGCAGCCCAGGAATAAATCCCACTTGGTCGTGGTGAATAATCCTTTTTAATGTACTGTTAGATCCTATCGGCTAGTATCTTGGTGAGAATTTTTGCATCCATGTTCATCAGGGATATTGGTCTGTAATTCTCCTTTTTGGTGGCATCTTTGTCTGGTTTTGGGATGAAGGTAAAGCTGGCCTCACAGAAAGAGTTTGGAAGTTCTCCTTCCATTTCTGTTTTTTGAAACAGCTTCAGATAATAGGTATTATTCTTCTTTAAATGTTTGGTAGAATTCCCCTGGGAAGCCATCTTGATATTCTGGACTCTTGTTTCTTGGGAGATTTTTGATTACTGTTTAAATTTCTTTGCTGGTTATGTGTTTGTTCAGGTTTTCTATTTCTGCCTGTTTCAGTTTTGGTAGTTTATATGTCTCTAGGAGTGCATCCTTTTCTTCCAGATTGCCTAATTTTTTGGCATATAGTTGCTCATATGTTCTTATAATTGTATTTCTTTGGTGTTGGTTTTGATCTCTTTAATTCATGGTTTTAATAATTTGGGTCCTTTCTCTTTTCTTTTGGATAACTCTGGCCAGGGGTTTCTTGATCTTATTAGTTCTTTCAAAGATCCAGCACCTAGTTTCATTGATCTGTTCTGCTGTTCTTTTAGTTTCTGTTTCATTGATTTCTGTTCTAATCTTTATTCCTGTCTCCTGCATGGTTTAGGCTTTATTTGCTGTTCTTTCTCCAGCTCCTTTAGGTGTAGGGGTGGGTTGTGTATTTGAGACTTTTCTTGTTTCTTGAGAAAGCCTTGTATTGCTATGGATTTCCCTCTTTGGACTGCCTTTGCTGCATCCCAAAGGTTTTGAACAGTTTTGTTTTCATTTTCATTTGTTTCCATGAATTTTTTTTTGATTCTTCTTTAATTTTCTGGTTGACCCATTCATTCTTTAGTAGGATGCTCTTTAACCTCCAAGTATTTGAGTTCCTTCCAAATTTCCTCTTGTGATTGAGTTCAAGTTTCAAAGCACTGTGGACTGAAGATATGCAGGGAATGATCCCAGTCTCTTGGTACTGGTTGAGACCTGATTTGTTACCCAGTATGTGAACTATTCTGGAGAATGTCCATGTGTACTCGAGAAGAGTGTGTATTCTGTTGCTTTAGGATGGAATGCTCTGAATATATCTGTAAAGTCCATCTGGTGCAGTGTGTCATTCAAAGCCCTTGTTTCCTTGTTGATCTTCTGCTTAGATGCTCTGTCCATTGCAGTGAGTGGGGTGTTAAAGTCCCCTACTATTATTGTATTATTATCAATGTGTTTCTTTAATTTTGTTATTAGTTGGTTTATATAATTGGCTGCTCCCATGTTAGAGGCATAAATATTTATAATTCTTAGAACTTCTTGTTGGATAGACCCTTTAATTATGACATAGTGTCCTTCCTCATCTCTTATTACAGTCTTTGGTTTAAAATCTAATTTGTCTGATATAAGGATTACTACTCCAGCTTTCTTTTGATGTCCATTAGCATGAAAAATGGTTCTCCACCCCCTCACTTTCAATCTGGAGGTGTCTTAGGGTCTAAATGGAGTCTCTTGTAGACAGAATATCAATGGGCCTTGCTTTTTATCCAGTCTGATACCCTGTGTCTTTTGATTGGAGCATTTAGCACATTTACAATCAGAGTAACTATTGAAAGAAAAATATGGAATGCTTCACGAATTTGCGTGTCATCCTTAGTGACGGGGCCATACTAATCTTCTCTGTATCATTCCAGTTGTAGTATATGTGCTGCCGAATTGAGCACCCTATGTTTTCTTTTAGAAGTTTTATAACTTTAATTTTTACATTTAGACTGTGATCCTTATTGAGTTAGCTTTTATAATGGTGTGAGGTATATGGATATATACCTTTTGCATATGGTATCGTGTTGATCCAACACCATTTATTGACAACACTATCTGCTGAATTGCTTCTGCAAAGTTTTTGAGAATTAATTGACCATATTTGTGTGGGTTTATTTCTGGGCTTTCTGATTCTGTTGCATTGACTTATAGGCCTGTCCTTTCACCAACACTACACTTGACAGCTGTAACTTTATAGTAAGTCATGAAATTAGGTAATGTTCAGTTCTCTGACTTTGTTCTTTTTCAAAATTGTTTTGGCTCTTCTAGTTACTTTACCTTTCTATATTAATTTCAGAATCAGCTTAGCAAACATTTTCAAAGACCCTTACTATAGTTTGAATTCAGACTTTTAAAAACCATTGGCAATGGATATAGTACTTGCTCTTTTAAATTTAAGTGTTTTAAAATGTCACCTCATTTAAAATGTTGTCTCATTTTGTGGGCTTTAGGGACTCTAGTATATAATCGGGGCTGCAGTAGCACAGAACTGTGAATGATGTAGATGAGCTATCATGTTGTGAAACCCTGATCTCAACGTATTGTAATTCCTCATGTAGCTGTCACATTGGAAATGAAAGAATCAAGGCAGGGCAAAGGGAGGACGCGTAGGTGAGATGGTTGGGAGTACAGGTCTGTATTCAGACATCTGGCTTCAGGTTCTGTCCCTGTCCATGTACTACTTATTTGTCTTGGATTCAGTTCTGAAATTGGAATAATGAGAATTTACTTGAAAATTTTTGAAAATGGAAAATAATCGAAAATTTATCTCTGCAATCTCAGAAAGCTGTTGTTTTAAAATTTGCGTGTATTTATTTTTATTGGGACATAATTCTCATACTGTCACTCAAAGGATAGGTTTGAATATTCACCAAGATGGTGTGTATCTAAGAATCTTTTGCTGTGACTAGCTCCTAATACACTCTATAACTGTTAATGATCATTATAAAAGAAAAGACTGTGTTGAGGGGCGCCTGGGTGGCATAGCGGTTAAGTGTCTGCCTTCGGCTCAGGGCGTGATCCCGGTGTTATGGGATTGAGCCCCACATCAGGCTCCTCCGCTATGAGCCTGCTTCTTCCTCTCCCGCTCCGCCTGCTTGTGTTCCCTTTCTCGCTGGCTGTCTCTATCTCTGTCAAATAAATAAATAAAATCTTAAAAAAAAAAAAAGACTGTTGAGAGCAATACTAATTGACATATAGACATATAGAGATTAGAGTCTCTGTATGAGTTTGCTAGGGCTGCTATAATAATGTAAACCACTAAGTGGTTTAACGATTTACTATCTCATTTCAAGAACAACGTGTTGGCAAGGTTGATTCCTTCTGAGGCTTCTCTCCTTGGCTTGCAGATGGCCATCTTCTCCTTTTGTTTCTTCCCATTGTCTTCCCTCTGTGCATGTTTCTGTGTCCAAATTTTCCCTTCTTATAAAGACACTGGTCCTGTTTGATAGGGCTCAGCCTGATGACCTGATTTTAACTTGATTACCTCTGTAAAGATCCTATATCTAAATAAGGCTACCTTCTGAGGTACTGAGGGTTAGAACTTCAAAATATGAATTTTAGGGGGACACAGTCCAACTCATAACACTGCATCCTCCAGTCCCCAAAAGTTATGTCCTTCTCAGCTACAAAATACATTCACCGTATTCTAACATCCCCCAAAGTCTTTACCCATTCCAGCATCAACTCTAAGTCCAAAGTCTCATTCATGATGGTTAATTTTAGGTGTCAACTTGGCTGGGTTATGGGGTACCCAGATAATTGGTCAGATATTACTCTGGGTATGTCTGTTAGGGTGTCTCTGGGTGAGGTTAACATCTGAATGGGAAATTGAGTAAAACAGATTGCTGTCCCTGATGTGCATGGGTCTCATCAGTTGAAGGCCTGAACAGAACAAAAAGACTGAGTAAGAGGTACTCCTGCCTGACTGCCTTTGAGCTGGGACATCAGTGTTTTCCTGCCCACAGATTAACAGAAGCATCAGCCCCTCCTGAGTCTCAAGCCTGCCTGCCTTTGGACTAGTAGAGCTACAACCACTGCTCTCCTGGGTGTGCAGCTTGCTGACTGCCAATCTTGAGGCTTGTCTGCCTACATTGATATACATGTATATATGTGTGCACACACACCCCTACTAGTTCTGTTTCTCTGGAGAACCTTGGATAATATATCATGTAAATATCATCTGAATAAGTTTGATTAATCCTGAGGTAATTTCTTCCACAGCTGTGAAGCCAGACAAGTTATCTGTTTCCAGATATGATCGTGGGCATGGGTGTAGGATGGACATTCCCATTATAAAAGGGAGACATCAGGAGGAAAGAGGTCATAGGTCCCAAGCAAGTCTTGAACCTAGCAGGGAAAATTTCACTAGATTTTGAGGCTTGGAAAATAATCCTCTTTGGGTCTAGGCTGTGTCCTCTGGCCCTCAGGGGTGGTGTTCCTACTCTGAGTTACTGGTCCTGGTTTCTCAACCTATACCCATGGTGGCAGTGATAGGCTCACTGGACTCTGATTTGCCTTTGGGGCCATTTTTCCCTTTTCTTAAAAGATAACACCTATTTGCAGTCAATTGGTTCTGTAGGCTCATTTCATACCAGTAGAATCCCAGAAGCCCAACAGCCGTCCTTCATTTTGTCCAGCTCTGCCTCTTTGGTGTAAACTCGCAGTGCTTCTATTCTTAAATTAAAAACAAAAACAAAAAGGGGTGCCTGGGTGGCTCAGTCATTAAGCGTCTGCCTTCGGCTCAGGGCGTGATCCCGGCATTCTGGGATCGAGCCCCACATCAGGCTCCTCCGCTGGGAGCCTGCTTTTTCCTCTCCCACTCCCCCCGCTTGTGTTCCCTCTCTCGCTGGCTGTCTCTCTCTCTGTCAAATAAATAAACAAAATCTTTAAAAAAGCAAAACAAAAACAAAAAACTTTGTTGGCTTCCCAGGCAATTCATGGGGGCCCAAGTCATCTGACAAGGGGGTTCTTCACAGATCTTTCCTGGATAACCACCTTTCTATTCCTAGCTTCTGCTGAGATGATTGATAGGATTCATGAATCCACATGCTTGATCTCTTCAGCAAACCATTTTTCAGCTGTACTGTTGGCCCTGTTTCCAGAAGGTGTTTTCTGGATAGGCTAAGAATTTTCCAAACGTTGAAGTTCTAGTTCCTTTCTGCTTAACAGTTCCTCCTTCAGTTTATCCCTTTCTTCCTTCATTTTACTATGAGCAGTATGAAGAAACCGGACCACACCTTCAGTACTTTGCTAGGAAATCTCCTAAGTTGAATATCCAAGTTTATCACTGACAAGTTCTCCAAAACACTAGAACACAATTTGGCCAAGTTCTTTGCCACTTTATAACAAGATTGCCTTTCCTCTAATTTCCGGTAAATAACATGTTCCCCATTTCTGTCTGCGACTTCACCAGAAGCATTTTAATATTCATACTTCTTGCCAAATTCTGTTAGTGATGTATGTTTATTTTCTGAGAACAAAAGCTTTCTCTACAGCTCTCCTCTTTCTTTCTGAGCTTCACCGGGATCTCCTTCACTGTGTCTATCAACTGTCTCTTCAAAGCAGTATAGGCTTTTATCAGCTGCCTCAAAACTCGGACAGCCTCTACCTGTTACCCCCAGTCAGTCTACATTTATAGATAGCTGCTCTTACAGTACCTCACTTCCCGGTACCGAAATCTGTATTAGGCTTCTCCAGACAGAGCCAGTAGGAGATGTATATACCTACATATATACTTATACCCGTGTACACACACACACACACACACACACACCCCTATCTATGCAAGTTCCCAGCTGTTGAAGAATTTTACCTCAGGATTAATCAAACTCCGAGTCTCACCCATATCTAATTTAGATGATATTTACATGATATAGTAGTCAGGGTTCTCCGGAGAAACAGAACCAACAGGGAGTGGGGGTGTGCGTGTGCACACACGTGTTCACGTATGTAAATGCAAGCAGATGAGGCCCAGGATCTGCCGTCAGCAAGCTGCAGGCCCAGGAGAGCAGTGGTTGTAGCTCTACTAGTCCAAAGGCAGGCAGGCTTGAGACTCAGGAGGGGCTGATGCTTCTGTTACAGTCTGTGGGCAGGAAGACACTGATGTCCCAGCTCAAAGGCAACATACACGTGTGCATGTGCATACATGTACAGAGAAAGACAAAAAGAGATACTGATCCCCGGGTGTCTACTTACATGATGGTGAGGCTGGCAAGTTGGAAATCTTCAGAGCAGGCTGGCAGGCTGAAAATTCTGGCAGGAATGGATATGGCAGTGTGGAGGCCAAATTCCTTCCTCTTTGGAGGTTGTGGAGGACCTCAGTCTTTTAAGGCTTTCAGCTGATTGGATGAGGGCCACCCACATTATGAAGAATAATCAGCTTTACTTAGAGGCTACTGATTCAGGTGTTAATTCTACTAAAAAATACCTTCCCGGCAGCATCTTGACTGGTGTGTGACTAAGTAACTGGCTACTGTAGCTCAGCCAAGTGGACACATAAAATTAGCCATCACCGTCTAGAATAAGGAATCACGTTGATGGTGATTCTCTGAGGCAGTTGTACCAGGAAGATCCTCTTCGTTTTATCTAATGGGCTTTAGGAAGGTAGTACTGTGGGTGCAGTGTAAGAAACTTTTAGCATCTGTGGTTAAGGTGTATGATAATCTTTCCGTATTAGTGGCTTTTATTTTAAAAATGGAACATTTACCCTATTTTATTTTATTTTATTTTATTTTTTTAAGATTTTTTTTTTTTTAATGTATTTGACAGAGAGACAGCCAGCGAGAGAGGGAACACAGGCAGGGGGAGTGGGAGAGGAAGAAGCAGTCCCAGCGGAGGAGCCTGATGTGGGGCTTGATCCCAGGACTCTGGGATCACGCCCTGAGCCGAAGGCAGATGCTTAACGACTGTGCCACCCAGGCGCCCCCATTTGCCCCATTTTAAAGATGAGAAAAGAGAGGCTTAGTATGAGCACCGAGGACATGGCAGGGCCTGGATGTGAATCCCTCTCTGCTTTACTTCTCAGCTATAGGACACTGCCTTTTGGTTAGTTCGGGGTGGGGATGGTGGCCGTGGAAGAAGTGTTTGCTTGAAGGAAACCCAGATAAGGGTAGTTTTATGAAGTAGTATATTACAGTGAAGGAAAAGTAGAAAGGGTCTGTCTTCATAATGTCAGATTTTTTTAATTAGAAAAAAATTTACATACAGAAAAGTAGACTAAAATGACAGACATCTTTGTATCTATGAACCAGAGTAAACAGTATTTGCTTCAGATTTTGTAATAAAACAGTGACCGAGATTCCTGTGTATCCTCTTACTCCCTTCCTCTCTTCCACCCTCCTTTCTCACTCAGGTAAAACACTGATAAAGTCGATGCCTCTTCTTTCATGTTTTTATACTTTTATAATATGTATATTAAGACCCATTAATTAATTCTATTATTTTAAAAAATTACCCATTTTTTACCTACACCATATATACAATTTCACACTCATAATAAAATCTTATAGCCATAAGCCATATAATAATAAGTGCTAGTATTTACAAAGCAGCCTTGGTTCTAAGAACTTTTACATGTATTAACTCATTTAATTTTTGTGACAGTCCCATGGGTTATATACTCTTATTTTTCCCATTTTACAGATGAAGGGATTGAGGCACAGAGAGATTAAATAACTTATCCAAGGGTCACAAGATGTAAGTAGCAGAGCCACTGCCTCTTATAGTGTTATAAATGTTAAAAAAAAAAACAACAAACTGATGATGGCCCGCTAACTGAGCAGTCAGTAGTTGGTCCTTTGTTTGCATATGATGCAGTTAATTGATTCAAGATGGGACTGATGGCAGGGAAAGAAAAAATGTTAAAAAAAAAAACCCAACTTATATAAATGCTGTCATAGTACTTAATCAAAAACATTGTTCTTGAGATTCTGTTCATTTCGATAAATATGGGCCTACTTAATTCCATTAAAATGCTGTGCTTTATGGTTTCTGTCTTACGACCGTACCATCTTTTTTTGGTCCATTCTCATATTAATGGATGTTTAGTTTTGTGTCTTCCAGTTCTCTATATTACAAGAAAATGCTGCGGTGACCATCTGTGTACGGGTCTTGTGCACTCATGCGAGCGTCTCTCGGCCACTCCCCTGGTAGTGGAGTAGCTCAGTTAAAGGGTATTTACATTGTCAGCTTTTCTAGATATTGGCAACTTATTCTCCCAGATGCTTGTGTCTCAGTTCAGAGTTGACATTCCCACTAGGGAGAGACTGAGTGCATACAGACGATGATGGCCAGACCATATATAAAAATAGAACTCTGACCTGCAACGTGTGGACACCTGCCCAGGAAAGCAGCCCCTTATACACTAAACAGCCCAGGAAGCCAGCTCGCTGTGAGTCCCACTTGCAGGAAGTCACTGTCCTAGTTTGCATTTGACTGATTATTGATGAGATGGAACCCATCATATAAGACAGTCCTTTCCAGAAAGGAGTTATGAAATTACCTTTTAGAAGAGGCGAGGATTCCAATAGCAGATGGTTTTAACTTCACTCATTTCTGAAGAGAAGGGACGAAGCCTAGAATCATGATCTTAGACTTTTTCTTTGAGCAGAAAAAGTGTATTTTTTTCCAAACTAAATTTTAAGGAGGAGAGTAAGGATGAAAACTGGAGCTCCTTGGGTGAAATGAAGTCAGTCGTACGGTTCCACCTACTTGGCCTCCTCCCCTTCCTCTCTGTCTCCCCTGCCCCTAGATCACCTGAAATGCCAGTGGAGTCCTCGGGCTGGCTGGTCATCTCCGGGATGCTTCCTGGCGTGAGAATTCGACGAGATCCCATTTTTCATCTCTCTCCACCTCAGGGCCTCCACAAGACTTGGGCTAACTGTATTCTATTTCTTTGGTCTTCTGGCAGGCAGGAGTTTGTGGATGCTTACGTGAATTATGTCTTCCAAATCTCAGTTCACGAATGGTACACAGCCTTCTCCAGTGGCTTCCTAAAGGTGTGTGGTGGCAAGGTGCTTGAGCTCTTCCAGCCTTCCGAGCTGCGGGCTATGATGGTGGGGAACAGCAACTACAACTGGCAGGAGCTAGAAGAGGTAAGTAGAGACGGCGCTGTCTTTACTTCTGAGGAAGCAGCCGTGGCCTGGCCAGGTGGGCCCAGAGCCTGGTCTCTTTCCAAGCGGTCTGGGGTTGAGGAGGAATTGGAGGCCTCCTTATCTCAGAAACTGCAAATGGTACACAAATATATGTCCTCCATAAAACTACTCTTCTTTAAGATAGGGTTTTTTTTCTTTTTGTCGTTTTTGGGCAGACTGCCGTCTACAAGGGTGATTATTCAGCCACACATCCCACTGTGAAACTATTTTGGGAAACATTTCATGAGTTTCCACTGGAAAAGAAGAAGAAGTTTCTCCGTAAGTATCAGTCATGTTCATGTGGTGTTTGTCCACACTGTGGTGTTGCAGATGGTGTGGGAGGATACAGCCCGTAGGCTAAGGCCAGCTCTTTTAAATGAAAAAGAGTAAGTGAGGGAAATATTTTTCCACTTCTTGTCTTAATGAGATCTCAGGCCAACATAGGTGGTTCTTCTGTATTTGCTGCCTAACAGGATGTGTTGCATGAAAGAAAAAACATTTTTTCAGTTGCTTTAGAAATATTATTTTCTATGTGAGTATGATGAAATATTACATTGATAACATCTAAGAGGATTAACTTCCCTTATCTCCCAGGGCTTTGAAAATTTTACAGTGTCTGCTACAGATATAACTGGGGAGATAGGATTTAGAATAGCTTTATTGAGATATGATCCACAAAGCATACAATTCACCCAAAGTGTATATAATTCAGTGGTTTTTAGTATATTCCAGAGATGTGAAACTATCAGTAATTTTTAGAACATGTTCATTACCTCAAGAAGAAACCTTGAACTCATTAGCAGTCATTCCCCATTTCCTCCCAACCTTTCACCTCACCCGACCACTCTTACCAATCTGCTTTCTGGCTCTGTGGATGTGCCTATTTTGGACATTTCACATAAATGGAATCATACACTATTTGGTCCTTTGTGACTGGCTAGGTGACACTTGAGAAGGGTAATACATTTGGAAAGAAGAATGAAGCCTAGTTTACGTGAACAAATTTAGCCTTTCAAAAAGAGTTTTAATCTTTGTGTCTGTATATAATCAGGGTCAGAAATTTGCCAGTGAATAGCATAAAATTTTTATCTGTATAAAATGAAACAACAGGATTTGAAAGGCAGTCCTTTTTGCTTTGTAAGCATGAGCATATATTAATGTCAGTGGAAGACATACCCCCAGATTCTACTGCTCCCAAGGAGTAAGGATGAGAGGAAGTGGAGGGAGGGGGCGGGCTCACACAAGAATGCTTTAAAAAAAAAAAAAAAAAGCCCTGCCTCTCCTCTGCCTCGTTAAGTTGGCTCTTGAGAATCAGTGGCATGTAAGTCAAATGACAGGTGAAGGTTTGTCAAGGGAGCTCGTAGGGCTGTAACAACCAAGAGGAACGCAGTCATGGAGATTTCCTTAAAAGAAATTTTTCTGTTCAGAAATCGTTAGACTTGTGAAAATTTTTAGTAACTACAGATATTGGCAAGAATGTTTATATACCACAGCCTCAGGTAATAGGCTTTTTGAAAGTGCCCCTGAACCAATGATTTGTTTGTAGTAATTTCCAGCAATTTAACTCTGAGGTTACGTATTGCTAGAAAACATGGAAAGACAGCTGCGTTGGGCTCTCTCTTTTTTTGCCAGGTCACAATGTGTTACAAGAGTGAAGTGTCTAACATAACATCATGGTCCGCTCTTTTGGTTTAAGAAAATTAGGGAAAGGAGCAAACAGATCCCAAATGGATATTCATGAGCTCAGGAGGGGAATACACACTAAACCCTTGGCCAGAGGAGACTTTGAGGTCCCATAGATGATGGTCTTCCTCCTGGCTTCCCCCTGAGGTCGACTCTTCTTTTCCTATATCAGGAATTCCTTTCCTCTCTGGTTTTGTGAGAGCTCATAATATTTATGAGGACATCCATTTGATTGAGGCCATTTTTATTTGAGGGCATTTTAGGGCATCTTTCATTTGGATGGATGATTTGTGTCTGTGTATAATCAGGGTCTGAAATGAACCAGTGAAAAACAGAATTTTTGTCCATATAAAACCAAAAAAACCACCCCCGGATTTGCAATGCAGTCTCTTTTGCTTTATAAGAACACACGTAGATGAATATTCATGCCGTATGTATTGGCACATCACAGTGTACTTCTCAGGCGAGCCACAGGGTGTCATGCCTTCCTCTCCTTTCCGCAGAGGGCTGCGGAGAGCGGCTGAGGAGCTGCGTAGCTGGTAATGCCCTTTCCCTTTCTCCTCAGTGTTCCTGACGGGCAGCGATCGGATTCCCATCTATGGCATGGCGAGCCTGCAGATCGTCATCCAGTCCACAGCCAGCGGGGAGGAGTACCTGCCCGTGGCCCACACTTGCTACAACCTTCTTGATCTCCCCAAATACAGCAGCAAAGAGATCCTGAGTGCACGGCTGACCCAGGCCCTTGACAACTATGAAGGGTTTAGTTTGGCTTGAGGCTCCCCAGTGTGCCCCAGATTTCCCTCCCTTCCTCAGTGTCCACATGGAGGCCCATACAGAAAACCATGGGGAAGGGAGTTCTATTTTTTTATTGTCTATGTGGGTTGGGACTTTTGAATCCTGAACCTGGTTGATGTGTTTCTGGGCTTGTGAGTAGCAGTAAACAACCTTTTTGAAAAATCAGGGGTTGGGGATGGGGTGAAAATTTGGCATTTTTGTTTTTAAACCAAATTACCTAGTAGTGTTCCTTGCACTTGTGAATATGTTGCACTCTGCTGGAGAAAATGGCAGTGGGTTTTTAACCTCTCATTTCCCAAATGTCTCTCTCAGCCCTGCTGTTTCCTCACAGTGCTTCCTGTCCTTCTCATTCCTCTGCAAGAATGATTTGACTGATATGTCCTTTCTCACCTGCACGTGTGGAACGGCTCCTCTCTCTGCAGACTTGGACATGCTCCTGGCTTGTTGCAGCCCTACTCTAAGGACTAAGGAGGCAAGGACTACTTCAGAAAGTCCCAAGTCCAGCAAGCTGAATCTGGGTCCATTATTTTGGCTGAACTCTTGAGAATTAATGGGAGCCTTTATGCACACATCTTGCTTTAAAAAGAAGTTATTGAGGGACTAGCAATCTCCCCCTGACTCTGCCTGTTCCTGGACCTACTTAAAGATGTGCAGGGCAGCTTAGCGTTGCTCCCTTTGACAATAAGGTGAGGTGATAGACCACCCCTCCTTCGGTTATCTCGCTTTTGGAGCAAGTTGCATTAATTTTTTTTAAGAGTATCTTCTCCAAGGAAAGTAGAAATAATAAATTTCTTGTCCTCTTTCCCTGTCAATTTATGCCCTCTTTCTCTTTCCTTCCTCTCCTTCCCTTTCTCTCTTACTTCATCCCATTGTTACCTGACTTAATGCTCCCTTCCTCTCCTTCTAGTGGATGCATGCAGTCTATTTTTTTAATTTCTATTTAAACTGCAAAATTTCTATTTTTTTTTCCTTTTCCCTAATTGCTAACACGTAAGGACATTCTTTACTATGGGACTTTTGTTTATTGCATTTGAAATGTTTGTTTACAGTGGGATTTCAGGGGGGATTGTGTTTAGAGCAAATATATGTATCAAAAATAACGACATGCTCAACCTTCTTCATCATGGGATAAGAAAATTCTACATGATCAAAGAATCCATGTCAGCCTAATTTTAAATTCCTAGTCACTAGAGGAAAGACTTATTTATATAAAATGAAGTATTTATGAACCGTGATATAGCATCAGATCTCAATGAAGGATGTAGATTTTTGCTTTTTTGTTTTGTTTTTAAAACTTATTTCAATTGCTAAATTGGTAGTTTTTTCAGTCTTTATAATACAAGATTAAAAAAGATATACAGTTATATGAAATGTTTATTTTCTATGTGTGTGCATATAGTTCAATATTATGCAATAAATTTGGTGTTTTAACTTAAAACTATTTCTTATTGTATCGCAGAATAGATAGCTTGCTTTCAGTAGAAGAATGATCTACTCAAGTAATATAATGTCAAATTTGGTTCCAGTCATAAGAAAGTAAGACCAAGCACTAGGGACCCAAGGTAGGGGGAGCAGGTAGCGTGACGGATGGATGGGATTTCTGAAGGCTGTGATGGGAGAAAAGGCATTTCACATGGAAGGGAAGGGCCAGGAGCAATTTGAAGAGAAAACAGAATAATGGTAAGTAAGACTTGGGGGTAAAGAAGGTAGCTTTGGGGCTGAGGAGCCAGGCTAAGCAATGGAACTTGAGTCGGTAGCCAGGCAGGACTTGTCAAAGTCCTACATTTGAAGGAATTAGTCCTTCCCATTCTGAGAGCAGTGGGAGTGGCAGCAGAAGTAGAAGAGAAGAGTGCGTGGAAGGAGGGTCCAAAATGGTGGCATAGGAAGACCCTCAAGTCACCCCTCCATGGACACACCAAGTCTATACTGGTCTGTAGAGCAGTTCCTCCTGAAGAACAACTGAGGGGTGACTGAACAAATCCTCCACAAGGGTTAGAGGGGCCGCACAGACAACGGCAGGAGACACGGTAACAAGAGCCTCCATCCCGATGCTGTGCACTGCAGTGGGGAGGGAGACTGCTAAGGGATTGTAAGCAGATTTGTCTGGCCTGGGGGACAGAAAAAAGTTGTGGCTTAAATGGGTAACTAGAATACAAAGGAACTAACCCTCCACCAAACAGCGGGATGTTGGAGAAGCTGGCAAGTGCCACTGTTTATGTTCCCCCTCCACCTTGATAGCACAGAGAGAGTCTGGGAACCCTAGCCAGCCCACTACCCTCGGCAAGCCCTGGGCACCTAGACCACAGAAAACAAAACAAAACATGGTTTAAAATTAGAGTATAAAGGAACCAGCCCTAGAGCTCTACCAAACAAACAAACAGTGGGGGAGCTGCAGAATACACTCTGGGGTCTGAGAGGCAGGTGAGTACCACAGTTTACATCTCCCCTCCACCTCGATAGTGCCGATGGAGGCAGGATCTGGGCCATCCCTTAAAGGTGACTACACCAGGTGGCCCCAGTATGGCATATGCTGGGACACCCCTGAACATCACCCACTACAGCTACAGCTGTCTCACTGCTGTCTCACCAAGGTGCAAAGCATCCCAGAACATTCCAGGCCTGAATCTGCTTTGGCTCAAGTTGTCTCGCCAAAACCCCGGGAAGGAGTGCCGCAAGACCTCCCAGCTGGGCACACCTCTGCTCCAGTTATTACACCTAGGTACTTCTAGTGTGAAGTACCCTGGGAGCCCTTTGCACAGGCCTTCACCAACTCTGGCTCTGGTTGTGCCCTGTGCCCATTTCAGCTCTAGCCATCCCACCAGGACTGTCCCAGTGCTGAGTGCCTTAGGGCCCCCAGCCCGTACCTGCTATAGCTCTAGCCAGCTAACCAAAGTCAGCAGGCATGGGATGACCATACACAAGGCCATTCCTTCCAGTTTTGGAGAAGCTGCTATTCTGCCTAATTCATAGAAATACAGAAGGTCAAACAAATGAGGAGACAGGAATATTCTCCAAATGAAAGAACAAGACAACTCTCAGGAAAAAAAAATGGAGATAAGCAACCTACCTCATACAGTGTTCAAAGTAATGGTCATAACAATGGTACTTGGACTTCAGAGAAGAATGGATGAGTGGGCTTTCAACAAAGAGATGGAAATTATACAAGAGAACCAATCATAATTGAAGAATACAATAACCGAAGTGAAAAATACACTAGAGGGAATCAACAGTAGATTGGAGGATGCAAAGAATGGATCAGCAATCTGAAAGGGTAATGGAAAGCATGCAAGCTGAACATCAAAAAGAAAACAAAAGGAAAGTGGATAGGTTAAGGGATCTCTATGATAGTGTGAAGTGTACTACCTTGCACATTAAAGAAGTCCCAGAAAGAGAAGGACAAGGGGAAGAAAAAGGCAGAAAACTTACTTGAGTAATAGCTGAAAACTTCTCTCGGGAAGGAAGTAGACATCTAGGTCCAGGAAACACAGAGAACCCCAAACAAGATGAACCTAAGGAGATCCACACCAAGACACACAATAATTAAAATGTCAAAGATTAAAGATAAAGACACAGGGTGCCTGGGTAGCGCAGTCGTTAAGCGTCTGCCTTCGGCTCAGGGCGTGATCCCGGCGTTCCGGGATCGAGTCCCACATCAGGCTCCTCTGCTGGGAGCCTGCTTCTTCCTCTCCCGCTCCCCTGCTGTGTTCCCTCTCTCGCTGGCTATCTCTCTGTCAAATAAATAAAAAAAAATCTTAAAAAAAAAAAAAAGATAAAGACACACTCTTAAAAGCAGCAAGAGAGAAACGACTAGTTATGTACAAGGGAAACTCCATAAGGCTATCAGCTGGTTCTCAGTGGAAACTGCAAGCTAGAAGGAAGTGGCATGATACATTCAAAGTGCTGAAAGGAAAAAAAACAACTACAACCCAGAATATTCTATTTGGTAAGGTGATCATTCAGAATTGGAGGAGGGATAAGGAGTTTCTCAGGAGTTCATCACCACTAAACCAGTCTTCTAGAAATGTTCAAGGGATTAAGTGAAAAAGAAAAGGTCATAATTAGAAGAAAACTATGAAAAAAATTGAGTAAAAGCAAACATACAGTAAAGGTAGTATATCAATCACTTATAAAACTTGTGTGAAGGTTAAAAAACAAAAGTAGTGAAATCAATGATACTTAAAAATTAGGGACTCACAAAAAGATGTAAAATATAAATAAAATGTGGACATGAGGAGTAAAAATCTAGTTCTTTGAGAATTTGTTTAAATTTAAGTGACCATCAACTTAATATAGACTGCTGTATACTTAGGATGTTATATATAACCTCATGGTAACAATATACCAGCAAACTCTAATAGATACACCAAAAAATAAAGAGAAAGGAATCCGAGCATAATATTAAAGTCATCAATTACAAGGGAAGAAGGAAGGAACAGAGAAGAACTACAAAAATGAGAAAACAAAATGTCAATAAGTACATACCTATCAATAATTAAGTGGCTTAGATGCTCTGATCAAAAGACATAGGGTAACTGAATGGATTTAAAAAAAAAAACCCATCTATATGCTGCCTACAAAAGACTTGTTTCAGACTTAATGACACATACAGACTAAAAGTAAAGGGATGGAAAAAGATATTCAGAGCAAAGGAAGGTGAAGAAAAGCTGGGATAAGCAATATTTGTATCAGACAAAAGAGACCTTAAAACAAAGACTAACAAGAGACAAAGAAGGGCATTACATGAGAATATATAACAGTTATGAATATCTATGCACTCAACATTGGAGCCCCTAAGTGCATAAAGCAAATATTAACAGACATAAAGGGAGAAATTGTCTGTAATACAATAATAGTAGGGGACTTTCACACCTGATTTACATCAATAGATAGATCATCCAGACAGAAAATCAATGAAGAAGTAGTGGCTTTGAATGACAGACTAGATGCAGTTAATAGTGGAATAGAATATTCCATCCCAAATGCAGCAGAATACACATTCTTTATAAGTGCACATGGAACATTCTCCAGGAAAGATCACGTTAGGCTACAAAACAAGTCTCAATAAATTTAAGAATACTGAAATCACATCAAGCATCTTTTCTGACTTCAACAGTATTAAACTAGAAATCAGTTACAAGGGAAAAAAAACTTAGAAAAAACCCCACAAATATGTGGAAGCTGAATAACAAGCTACTAAGCAACCAAAGGGTCAAGAGAGAAAGAGGAAGTTAAAAAAAATACATGGAAACAAATGAAAATGAAAACACAACTGTCCAAAATCTTTGGGACACAGGGAAAACAGTTCTAAGAGGGAAGTTTACAGTTGTACAGACCTATTTCAGATTTCAAAAAACGAGGAAAATCTCTATCCAACTTTACACTAAAAGAAACAAGAAAAATAATAAAACCCAGAGTTAGTAGGAAGAAGGAAATAATAGTATTGAGGGAGTTAAGATGGCGGAGGAGTAGGGGACCCCTTTTTCAGCCGGTCCCCTGAGTCGAGCTGGATAGGTACCAGACCAGCAGGAACATCCACGGAATCAGCCTGAGACGCAGGAAGATACATCTGGATCTCTACAAATGAACATCTCCAGCGCTGAGTATTGAGGTACGAAGCGGGGAGCCGTGAAACCGCGCACAGATATCGGAAGATAAACGGAAGGAGGAGGGAGCCTCCGCGTTCGGGCGCCGGGAAGCGGTAGCCACCTACACGGGGGAGCGGGCGGACCTGCTGACGGCACCCGTGAGACAGCAGACTGAGAACGTAAGCTGGGATTGCACGCCACCAGACTTCTCACGGAACTCCGGTGTGCTCACTGGATCCAGACTGAGACCGGGAGCTCCGGGAGCACGTGGGGCGGCTGGCAGTGTTAGAAAGGACAGAGACGCGCCGGCCCTGGAAGTGAGGGCTGGGACGCCGGGTGTGGGGCGCACAGCCCGGGATGCTGCAGGGTTGAGCAGCACCAACAGAAACAGAGTTAAAGTAGCCAGAACATCAGTGGAGAACGGGCCACAATCCCTCCGTTCTGTGACAGAGGCTGAATTTCGGCCGCTACTGCTCTCTCAGAAGAGGCACAGCAGACCGCCAGGGAAAGCCGCCAGAGAACAAAAGCCTGGAAAGACCAGCTCACAGCATGCCCATCCCCATCCCCCCTCGCAGGGGACACGGAGACTCTACCCAAACAGGGTTGCCTGAGTATCAGCGTGGCAGGCCCCTCCCCCAAAAGGCAGGCTGAAAAATCAAGAAGCCCACATCCCTAAGGTCCCTATAAAACAAGTGTGTACTGCCTGGGTCCTGGTCAATAATTTGGGCTCTGGACAACCCCACAATCTCTCCTCATCAGAATGACGAGAAGGAGAAATCCCCCTCCCAGCAAAGAAAAGACAATGAGTCTGTGGCCTCTGCCACAGAACTAATGGATATGGATATAACCAAATTACCAGAAATGGAGTTCAGAGTAACAATGGTCAAGAGGATGTGTAGACTTGAAAAAAGTATTAACGAAAATGTTAATGAGAATATAGAATCTCTAAGGGCGGAAATGAGAGCGAATCTGGCAGAAATTAAAAATTCTGTGAACCAAATGCAGTCAAAACTAGATGCTCTGACAGCCAGGGTGAATGAGGCAGAAGAACGTACCAGTGAATTGGAGGATGGGTTAGAAGAGAAAGCTAAAATAGAAACTTGGCTCAAAAAAATCCAACCTTAAGAATGTAGGTTACAGGAGATTACTGACTCAATGAAACATTCCAATGTCAAAATCATCAGCATCCCCGAGGGGATGGAGAAAAACAGAGGTCTAGAAGAGATATTTGAACAAATTGTAGCTGAAAACTTCCCTAATCTAGCAAAGGAAACAAGCATTCGTGTCCAAGAGGCAGAGAGGACCCCATCCAAGCTCAACCAGGACAAACCTACGCCACGGCATGTCATAGTGCAATTCGCAAATATTAGATCCAAGGATACAGTATTGAAAGCGGCCAGGGCAAAGAAATTTCTCACGTACCAAGGCAAAGGTATCAGGATTACGTCAGACCTGTCTACAGAGACCTGGAATGAGAGAAAGGCTTGGGGGGGCATTTTTAAAGCTCTTTCAGAGAAAAACATGCAGCCAAGGATCCTTTATCCAGCAAAGCTGTCATTCAGAATTGATGGAGAAATAAAGACGTTCCAAAATCGCCAATCATTAACCAATTTCGTAACCACGAAACCAGCCCTACAGGAGATATTAAGGGGGGCTCTATAAAGGTAAAAAGGCCCCAAGAGTGATACAGAACAGAAAGTCACAATCTATAGAAACAAAGACTCTACAGGCAACATGGCATCATTAAAATCATATCTCTCAATACTCAGTTTCAATGTAAATGGCCTAAATGCTCCCATAAAACGCCACAGGGTTGCAGATTGGATAAAAAGACATGACCCATCCATTTGCTGTCTACAAGAGACTCATTTTGAACCCAAAGATGCATTCAGACTTAGAGTAAGGGGATGGAGTACCATCTTCCACGCAAATGGACCTCAAAAGAAAGCTGGAGTAGCAATTCTCATATCAGATAGACTGGATTTTAAACTAGAGGCCATAGAGAGAGATACAGAAGGGCACTATATTATTCTTAAAGGAAGTATTCAACAAGTGGATATGACAATTATTAATATATATGCCCCCAACAGGGGAGCAGCAAGATACACAAGCCAACTCTTAACCAGAATAAAGGGACATATAGATAAAAATACATTAATAGTAGGGGACCTCAACACTCCACTATCAGCAATAGAGCACCGGAGCAGAAAATTAACAAACAAACAAGAGCTTTGAATGCCATACTTGACGAGTTGGACCTCATAAATATATATACAGAACACTACACCTGAGAACCAAAGAATACTCAATCTATTCTAATGCCCATGGAACATTCTCAAGAATAGATCATGCTCTGGGACACAAAACAGGTCTCAGCCAATACCAAAAGATTGAAATTATCCCCTGCATATTCTCAGACCACAACGCTCTGAAATTGGAACTCAACCACAAGGAAAAATTTGGAAGAAACTCAAACACTTGGAGACTAAGAACCATTCTGCTCAGGAATGATTTGATACACCAGGAAATAAAAATCAATTTAAACAATTTATGGAGACGCAACGAGAATGAATACACAACGGTCCAAAACCTATGGGATACTGCAAAGGCAGTCCTAAGGGGGAAATACATAGCCATCCAAGCCTCACTCAAAAGAATAGAAAAATCTAAAATGCAGTTTCTATATTCTCACCTCAAGAAACTGGAACAGCAACAGAGGGACAGGCCTAACCCACTGACAAGGAAGGAGTTGACCAAGATTAGNAGTTGACCAAAATTAGAGCAGAAATCAATCAATTAGAAACCAGAAGTACAGTAGAGCAGATCAACAGAACTAGAAGCTGGTTCTTTGAAAGAGTAAATAAAATTGACAAACCACTGGCAAGACTTTTCCAAAAGAATAGAGAAAGGACCCAAATTATTAAAATTATGACTGAAAAGGGAGAGGTCACGACCAGCACCATTGAAATTGCAAGGATTATTAGAAACTTTTATCAACAGCTATATGCCAAAAAACTAAACAATCTGGAAGAGATGGAGGCCTTCCTGGAAACCTATAAACTACCAAGACTGAAACAGGAAGAAATAGATTTCTTAAATAGGCCAATTAACTATGAAGAAATTGAGTCAGTGATAAACAACCTTCCAAATAATAAAACTCCAGGCCCAGACGGTTTTCCTGGGGAATTCTACCAAACATTCAAAGAAGAAATAATACCTATTCTCCTAAAGCTATTTCAAAAAATAGAAACAGAAGGAAAGCTACCAAACTCATTCTATGAGGCTAATATTACCTTGATCCCCAAACCAGGCAAAGACCCCCTCAAAAAGGAGAATTACAGACCGATTTCTCTAATGAATATGGATGCCAAAATCCTCAACAAGATCCTTGCTAATAGAATCNCTTCCTGGAAACCTTATAAACTACCAAGACTGAAACAGGAAGAAATTGATTTTTAAACAGGCCAATTAATTATGAAGAGATTGAAAGAGTGATAAAAAATCTTCCAAAAAAATAAAACTCCAGGCCCAGACGGTTTTCCTGGGGAATTCTACCAAACATTCAAAGAAGAAATAATACCTATTCTCCTAAAGCTATTTCAAAAAATAGAAACAGAAGGAAAGCTACCAAACTCATTCTATGAGGCTAATATTACCTTGATCCCCAAACCAGGCAAAGACCCCCTCAAAAAGGAGAATTACAGACCGATTTCTCTAATGAATATGGATGCCAAAATCCTCAACAAGATCCTTGCTAATAGAATCCAACAGTACATTAAAAGGATTATCCATCATGACCAAGTGGGATTCATCCCTGGGATCCAAGGGTGGTTCAACATTTGCAAATCTATCAGTGTCGTAGATTTTATCCAGAAGGAAAAAGCCAAAAATCATATGATACTCTCAATACATGCAGAAAAAGCATTTGACAAAATACAGCATCCTTTCCTGATTAAAACCCTTCAGAGTGTAGGAATAGAGGGTACATTTCTCAATCTCATAAAAGCCATCTATGAAAAGCCTACTGCAAGCATTATTCTCAATGGGGAAAAGCTGGAAGCCTTTCCCTTAAGATCAGGAACACGACAAGGATGCCCACTCTCGCCACTATTATTCAACATAGTACTAGAAGTCCTTGCAACAGCAATCAGAAGACNAAAAAGCATTTGACAAAATACAGCATCCTTTCCTGATTAAAACCCTTCAGAGTGTAGGGATAGAGGGTACATTCCTCAATCTCGTAAAAAACAATCTATGAAAAGATACTGCAAGCATTATTCTCAATGGGGAAAAGCTGGAAGCCTTTCCCTTAAGATCAGGAACACGACAAGGATGCCCACTCTCGCCACTATTATTCAACATAGTACTAGAAGTCCTTGCAACAGCAATCAGAAGACAAAAAGGGATCAAAGGTATCCAAATCGGCAAAGAAGAAGTCAAACTGTCTCTCTTTGCAGATGACATGATACTCTATATGGAAAACCCAAAGGAATCCACTCCCAAACTATTAGAAGTTATAGAACAATTCAGTAAGGTGGCAGGATACAAAATCAATGCCCAGAAATCAGTTGCATTTCTATACACGAATAACGAGACTGAAGAAAGAGAAATTAGGGAATCCATCCCATTTACAATAACACCAAAAACCATACGTTACCTTGGAATTAACTTAACCAGAGACGTAAAGGACCTATATCCTAGAAACTATAGATCACTTTTGAAAGATATTGAGGAAGACATAAAAAGATGGAAAAATATTCCATGCTCATGGATTGGAAGAATTAACATAGTTAAAATGTCCATACTACCCAGAGCAATCTACACTTTCAATGCTATCCCGATCAAAATACCGAGGACATTTTTCAAAGAACTGGAACAAATAGTCCTTAAATTTGTATGGAACCAGAAAAGGCCCCGAATCTCCAAGGAACTGTTGAAAAGGAAAAACAAAGCTGGGGGCATCACAATGCCGGATTTCGAGCTGTACTACAAAGCTGTGATCACAAAGACAGCATGGTACTGGCACAAAAACAGACACATCGACCAATGGAACAGAATAGAGAACCCAGAAATGGACCCTCGGCTCTTTGGGCAACTAATCTTTGATAAAGCAGGAAAAAACATCCGGTGGAAAAAAGACAGTCTCTTCAATAAATGGTGCTGGGAAAATTGGACAGCTACATGCAAAAGAATGAAACTTGACCACTCTCTCACACCATACACAAAAATAAACTCCAAATGGATGAAAGACCTCAATGTGAGACAGGAATCCATCAAAATTCTAGAGGAGAACATAGGCAACAACTTCTATGACATCGGCCAGAGCAACCTTTTTCACGACACATCTCCAAAGGCAAGAGAAATAAAAGATAAAATGAACTTATGGGACTTTATCAGGATAAAGAGCTTCTGCACAGCCAAGGAAACAGTCAAAAAAACTAAGAGACAGCCCACGGAATGGGAGAATATATTTGCAAAGGACACCACAGATAAAGGACTGGTATCCAAGATCTACAAAGAACTTCTCAAACTCAATACACGAGAAACAAATAAACAAATCATAAAATGGGCAGAAGATATGAACAGACACTTTTCCAATGAAGACATACAAATGGCTAACAGACACATGAAAAAATGTTCAAAATCATTAGCCATCAGGGAAATTCAAATCAAAACCACACTGAGATACCACCTTACGCCAGTTAGAATGGCAAAGATAGACAAGGCAAGAAACAACAATTGTTGGAGAGGATGTGGAGAAAGGGGATCCCTCCTACATTGTTGGTGGGAATGCAAGTTGGTACAGCCACTCTGGAAAACAGTGTGGAGGTCCCTTAAAAAGTTAAAAATTGAACTACCCTATGACCCAGCCATTGCACTACTGGGTGTTTACCCCAAAGATACAGACGTAGTAAAGAGAAGGGCCATATGCACCCCAATGTTCATAGCTGCATTGTCCACAATAGCCAAATCATGGAAGGAGCCGAGATGCCCTTCAACAGATGACTGGATTAAGAAGCTGTGGTCCATATATACAATGGAATATTACTCAGCTATCAGAAAGAACGAATTCTCAACATTTGCTGCAACATGGACGGCACTGGAGGAGATAATGCTAAGTGAAATAAGTCAAGCAGAGAAAGACAATTATCATATGGTTTCTGTCACCTATGGAACATAAGAACTAGTAAGATTGGTAGGAGAAGAAAGGAATAAAGAAAGGGGGGGTAATCAGAAGGGGGAATGAAGCATGAGAGACTATGGACTCTGAAAAACAAACTGAGGGTTTCAGAGGGGAGGGGGTGGGGGAATGGGATAGGCTGTTGATGGGTGGTGGGGAGGGCATGTATTGCATGGTGCACTGGGTGTTATATGCAACTAATGAATCATGGAACTTTACATCATAAACCGGAGATGTACTGTATGGTGACTAACGTAATATAATAAAAAAAAAAAACATTAAAAAAAAGAGAAGGAAATAAAGATGACAGGAGAAATAAATGAAATGGGGCAAAAAAAAAAAAAAAGAAAAAAAGAAAAGAAAAAGAAGAAAGATCAGTGAAACCAAGAGCTAGTTCTTTAGAAAAATTGATAAACCTTTAGCCAGACCCATCAAGAAAAAGAGGACTTGAATAAAACCAGAAATGAAGGAGAAGTTACACCTGACACCACAGAAATACAAAGTATAATAAGAGATTACTATGAAAAAGTATATACACCAAAAATTGGACAACCAAGAAGAAACAGATGAATTCTTAGAAACATACAATTTTCCAAAACTGAATCAGAAATAGAAAATCTGAAGAGATCAACTACTAGTAATGAAATTGAATTAGAAAAAAAAAAAACAACAACAACAGCAAGTCCAGGACCAGATTTCTTCACATGTGAATTCTACCAAACTTTTGGAGAAGAGCTAATACCTATTCTTCTCAAACTAGTCCAAAAAATAAAAGAGGAAGGAAAGCTTCCAAATTTATTCTAAGAGGCCAGCATTACCCTGATACCAAAACAAAACAAAGACACTCAAAACAAACAAAAAAACATACTTGGTGAACATAGGTGCAAAAAAATAAAAATGTTAGCAAACCACATTCAACAATATATTAAAAGGATCATTCACCATGAACAAATGGGATTTATTCCAGGGATGCAAGGATGGTTCAATATCTGCAAATCAGTCAACATGATACATCACGTTAACAAAATGAAGGATAAAAATCATATTTCAGATGCAGAAAAAGCATTTGACAAAATTCAACATCCGTTTATGATAAAAACTCTCTACAAAGTGTGTTTGAAGGGAACATAATAAAGCCGCATATGACAAGCCCATAGTTAACATCATACTCAATGGTGAAAACTAAGTTTTTCCTCTAAGATCAGGGACAAGACAAGGGTGGATATCCACTCTTACCACTTTTATTCAGTATAGTACTAGAAGTCCTAGCCACAGCAATCAGACAACAAGAAGAAATAAACAGCATCCAATTGGTAAGGAAGAAGTAAAACTATCAGTATATGCAGATGACATGATACTATATATAGAAAACCCTAAATACTCTATTAAAAAACTATCAGAATAAGTGAATTCAGTAAACTTGCATGATACCAAATTAATATACTGAAATATTTTGCTGTTTCTATATACTTAATAACCAAGTAGCAGAAAGTGAAATTAACGTAACAATCCCATTTACGGTTGTACCAGAAAAAATAAAATACCTAGGAATAAACTGAACCAAAGAGAGGAAAGACTTGTACACTGAAAACTACAAAACATTGAAATTAAAGATGACACAAACAAATGGAAAGATATACCATGCTCATGGGTTGGAATAATATTGTTAAAATGTCCATATTACCCTAAAGTGATCTACAGACTCTATGCAATCCCTATCAAAATACCAATAGTACTTTTCATAGAAGTAAAACAAATGAATTGTTAGAACAAATTAATATGAAACCACAAAAGACCCCAAATAGCCAAAGCAATCTTGAGAAAGGACAAAGTTGGAGGTATAACAATCCCAGATTTTAAGATATACCACAAAGCTATTACAATCAAAACAGCATGGCACTGTTACAAAAATAGACACATAAATAATGGAACAGAATAAAGAGCCCAGAAATAAACCCATGCTTATATAGCATGATGTAGAGAAACTGAATCACTATGTTGTCCACCTGAAACTAATGTAACACTGTGTGTCAACTATACTCAAAACAAACACAATTCTTTGAGAACAAGATCAGCTAGTTGTGGTCCCTCTGAAGCCAAGGATCAGGTCCTACACTGGAAATCAAGGCTGTCATCTTCAAGACCCTCATGATCAGGGAAAGTGGGTGAATCCAGGACAAGTAAAATACCACAAAGCTCTCCTACTTTAAGTTGCTATTTTCTTGATTCAGCATTTACTGGGCTGTTGTAAATCCTTAGCTATTTTCTAGAGTTCCAATGAGTTGGTTCTGACAGTTAAAAAAAATAAACCCATACTTACATGGTCAACCTACAAAAAGGTTGCAAGAATATATAATGGGGAAAAGACCGTCTCTTTAATAAATGGTGTTGGGAAAACTGGACAGCTACATACAACAGAATTAAACTGGACTACTTTCTTAAATCATATACAAACATAAAATGAATTAAAGACCTAAATGTGAGACATGAAATCAGAAAACTCCTAAAAGAAAACACAGGCAGTAATCTCTTGCACATCAGCCTTAGCAACATTTTTCTAGATATGACTCTTCAGGCAAGGGAAAGAGAAGCAAAAATAAACTATCAGGACTATACCCAAATAAAAAGCTTTTACACAGGAAAGGAACCATGAAGAAAATGAAAGGGCAGCATACTGAATAAAAGAAGATATTTGCAAATGATATATCTGAAAAGGGGTTAATTTCCAAAATATGTAAAGAGCTAATATAACTCAACTCAAAAAATAAAAGAAAAAAAAAAGACTGATACAATTGAAAAATGGGCAGATGACCTGAATAGGCATTTTCTATAAGAAGATATATGGCTAACGGACACATGAAAAGACACTCATTATCACTAATCATCAGGGAATACAAACCAAAACCACAAAGAAATATGACTTTACACCTGTCAGAATGGTTAGTATCAAAAAGACAAAAAATAAATCTTGGTGAGGATGTGGAGAAAAGGGAACCCTTGTGCACTGTTGGTAGGAATATAAATTGGTACAACCACTGTGGGAAACAGTATGGAGGATCCTCAAAAAATAATAAATAGAAATACCATATCATCCAGTAATTCCACTACTGGGTATTTACCCAAAGAAAATGAAAATGCCAATTCAAAAAGATATATGCCCCCCCATGTTTACTGAAGCATTATCCACAATAGTTAAGTTAGAGAAGCAATCTAAGTGTCCATCAATGGATGGATGGATAAAGAAGATATGGGTGTGTTTGTATGTGTATGGAATATTAATCAGATATAAAAAAAATAAGATCTTGCCATTTGCAACAACATGGCTGGATCTAGAGGGTATTATGCTAAGTGAAATAAGATAAACACCATATGATTTCAGGTATATATTAAATCTAAAAAAACAAATGAACAAACAAAAACAAATAGAATCAAAAATACAGAGAAAAAACTGGTTCCTGCCTGAGGGGAAGGGGTTGGGGTGATGGTGAAATTGATGAAGGGGACCAAGAGGTTCAAATTTCCAACAATAAAGTCATAATAAATAAGTCAAAATAAATACAATCTTACAAAATAAGTCAAAATAAAATCTTTTAAAAATATGAGACTTATTAAGCTAATGAATGATGCTATGTAGCCCACTTACATACATCAAAAGCGTGTGAAATGCAACAAAAAGTATTTTCAATAAATTTTTAAAAACAATTACATTGTATTGTTGTACCAGACTTAATAAATGGCTTAAAGGTGGTAAGGGGAACAGTAAATTTCCATTAATAAGTTCAACAAATATTCAATAGCTTATATAAGTGCTAAGTTTGAGGGACAAAAAAAAGCCTGCCACATTTAATTTTGAATGGAAATAGTCAAATTATTTTAAATGCCTGGGCCTTGGGGTCCCCATTCACAAAGGAAGAGATTGGGCCAGATTTATTTATTTATTTATTCTAACATAAATTCTAAAATTTCTCACAGTAACCATAGAGTAAAAACCTACAGTAGATTCACAAAAGATAAAGGGGACCAAAGCATACCACTATGAAAAAGTCATCAATTTACAAAGGAAGGTAGCAAGAGAGAAGAAAGGAAGAACTTCAAACCAGCCAGAAAACAGTAAGATGGCATTAGTAAATTCTTACCTGTCAATAATTACTCTAAATGTAAATGGACTGAATTCTCAAAAGGCATACAGTGGCTAGATGGATGAAAAAACAAGCACACAAGCAAACAAACAAAAACAAGACCCAACTACATGCTGCTTACAAGAGACTCACTTCAGCTTTAAGGACATACATGGGCTCAGAGTGAAGGGATGGAAAAAGTAACACAAGTGAAAACCAAAAAAGCAGGAGTAGGAGTAGTTATACTTATATCAGTCAAAATAGATTTTAGGCCCAAAATATATTTTTTTAAAGATTTTATTTATTTATGTGACAGAGAGACAGCCAGCGAGAGAGGGAACACAGCAGGGGAAGTGGGAGAGGAAGAAGCAGGCTCCCAACGGAGGAGCCCGATGTGGGACTCGATCCCGGAACGCCGGGATCACGCCCTGAGCCGAAGGCGGACGCTTAACGACTGCGCTACCCAGGCGCCCCTAGGCCCAAAATATTAACAAGAATCAAAGAAGGTCACTGTACAAGGACAAAGAGGTCAATTCACCAAGAAAACCTAACAATCATAATTATATATGCACTCAACATCAGAGCACCTAAATATATTGAAAACATAGTAATAGATCTAAAGGGAGAAATAGAACACAGTATAATAATGGTAGGGGACTTCAATATTCCACTTTTAACAATTGATCATTCAGACAGGAAATCAAGAAAATTTGGACTTGAACTAGACTTTAGATTAAATGGGCCAATATATACAGAGCATTCTTTCCAACAACAAAATACACATTCTTCTCAAATGCATACAAAACATTCTCCAAGATATATCATATGATAGATCACAAAAGAAGTCTTAGTAAGCTTAAAAAGACTGAAATCGTACCAAGTATCTTTTCCAATCACAATGGTTTGAAACTAGAAATCAGTAACAGGTAGGAAGCTGGAAAAATTTTAAAATATGTGGAAATTAAACAACATATCCTGAACAATGGGTTAAAGATATCAAGAGGGAAATTAACACAAAAACAAAAACAAAAACTTTGAATCGAAGAACAATGGGAACACAACATACCAAAATCTATGGAATGCAGCAAAAGTGGTTTTAAGAGAAGTTTACAGCAATAAATATCTATGTTAAGAAAAAGGAAGGAGTGTTGGGTGGCTCTGTCAGTTAAGCATTAGACTCTTGATTTTGGCTCAGGTCATGATTTCAGGGTCCTGAGATCAAGCCCTGCATTGGGCTCCATGCTAGGCATGTGGAGCCTGCTTGAGATTCTCTCCCTCTCTCTCCATGTGCTCCTCTCCCCATGTGGTCTCCCTCTCTCTCACTCTCATTCTCTCTATAATAAATAAATCAATCTTGGGGTGCCTGGGTGGCTCAGTCAGTTAAGTGCCTGCCTTCAGCTCAAGTCATGATCTCAGGGTCCTGGGATTGAGCCCTGTGTTGGGCTCCCTGTTCAGCAGGGAGCCTGCTTCTCCCTCTGCCTCTCCCCTCAGCCTGTGCTCTCTCTCAAGTAAATAAATAAAATCTTAAAAAAATTAATAAATCTTAAGAAAAAAGATAAAGGAAGGATCTCAACCTAATTTTATACCTCAGAAACTAGAAAAAGAAGAAACTAAGCCCAAAGTTAGCAGAAGGAAGGAAATAACAAAGATTAGAGTAGAAATAAATGCAATACAGACCAGGAAAACTATAGAAAAGATCAATGAAATTAAGAGCTGGTTTTTTTGAAAGATAAAATCGACAAACCTCTAGCTAGACTAAGGAAAAAAGAAGACTCAAATAACTATGTAAATGACAGAGGAGACATTACAACTGATACCACAAAAGTACAAAGGATCATATGAGACTATTATGAACAATTATACAACAAATTGGATAACCTAGAAGAAATTCATAAATTCCTAGAAACATACAACCTACCAAGAATGAATCATGAAGAAATAGAAAATTTGAACAGACCAGTAACAAGGAAGGAGATTGAATCAGTAGTGAAAAACCTCCCGGGGCGCCTGGGTGGCACAGCGGTTGAGCCTCTGCCTTCGGCTCAGGGCGTGATCCCGGCGTTGTGGGATCGAGCCCCACGTCAGGCTCTCCTGCTGTGAGCCTGCTTCTTCCTCTCCCACTCCCCCTGCTTGTGTTCCCTCTCTCGCTGGCTGTCTCTCTCTCTGTTGAATAAATAAAAATAAAATCTTTAAAAAAAAAAAAAAAACCTCCCAATAAGAAAAGCCCAAGACCAGATGGTTTCACTGGTGAATTCTGCCAAACATTTAAAGAAAAATTATTGCCAATACTTCTCAAATTCTTCCAAAAAATGGAAGAGAAGGGAACACTCCCAAACTCACTTTTTGAGGCTAGGATTACCCTCTACCCAAAGCCAAAAAAGGACACTATAAGGGAAGTAAACTATAGACCAATATCTATAGTGAATATCAATATAAAAATCCCCCCCAAAGATATTAGCAAACCAAATTTAATAGCACATTAAAATGATCATACACCACGATCAAGAGGCTCTATCCCTGGAATGCAAGGATGGTTTAATGTATGCACGCCAATAAATGTGATACATCAAATTATTAGACTGAAAGATAAAAATAATAGGATCATCTCAATAGATAGAGGAAAAGAATATGACAAAATACAACATCATTCATGATAAGAACTGTCAACAAATTGGGAATAGAAGGAACATACCTCAACATAATAAAGGCCATATGATAAGCCCGCAGCTATCATTACACTCAATGTTGAAAGGTTTAAGATTGAAAGCTTTTCTTCTAAGATCAGGAACAGGTCAAGGGTGTCAACTCTCACCTGTCTTATTCAACATAGTACTGGCCACAGCAGTCAGGCAGGAAGAAGGAATAAAAGGCATCTAAATTGAAAGGAAATAAAATTATCTTTCTTTGCAGATGATATGATCTTACAGATAGAAAATTTTAATGATCCTACCAAAAAAAGTTAGAATCAATAGATTAAGTTACAGGATACAAAATCAATAAACATAAATGAGTTGTTTCATACACTAACAATGAAATATCTGAAAAAGAAATAAAATAATCCCATTCATAATGGCATGAAAAACAACACTTAGGAATAAAGGAGGTGAAAGATCTGTACATTGTACACTGAAACCACAAAACTGTGATGAGAAAAATTTAAGAAGACACAAATAAATGGAAAGAGATTCTATGTTCATGGATCAGGAGAGTTAATATTGTTAAAATGTCCATACTACCTAAGCCATCTATAGATTCAATGCAATTCCTATCAAAATTTCAATGACATTTTCCCCAGACATAGAAAAAACAATCCTAAAATTTGAGTGGAACCACAAAAGACCCAGAATGGCCAAAGCAATCTTGACAAAGAAGAATAAATTGGAGGCATCACATTTCCTGTTTTAAACTATATTAAAAAGCTATTGTAATTAACACAGTATGGTTCTGGCATAAAGAACACACACACAGACTAATGGAATATAATCAAGAGCCCAGAAGTAAGCCTTTGCATATACAGTTTACTACTGTTTGACAGGGAGCCAAGAATACTCAGTGAGGGGAAGGACAGTCTCTTTAATAAATGATGTTGGGAAAACTGGATGACCACATGCAGAATGAAATTGGACCCCTATCTTACACCACTCATGAGAATTAATTATATATAGCTTAAAGACTTAATCCTAAAACCTGAAACTGTAGGACCCCTAAAAGAAAACATAGGAAAAAAGCTCCTTGACGTTGGCCTTAGCAATTATTTTTTGGATATGACACCAAAAGTCTGACAACAAAAGCAAAAATTAGTAAGTGATTATATGAAATTAAAAAGCTTCTGCACAGCAAAGGAAACCATCAACAAAATAGAAAGGAAACCTACAGAATCGGAGAAAATATTTGCAAATCATTTGTCTGAGAAGGGATTAATATCCAAAATACAGAAAGAACTCATACAACTCAGGCACAAAAACTTCAAACAATCTGATTAAAAAATGGGCAGAGGAACTGAATAGACACTTTCAAATAAGACATACAAAAGGCCAACAGATACATAAAAACATACCTGACATCACTAAATATCAGGGAAATGCAAATAAAAGCCACAAGGAGATAACATCTCAGATCTGTTAGAATGGCTATCATCAAAAAGACAAGAGATAAGTGTTGGTGAGAATGTGGAGAAGAGGGAAACATTGTGCACTGTTGGTGGGAATGTAAATTAGTATAGCCATTATGGAAAACAATATGGTAGTTCCTCAAAGAATTAAAAATAGACCTATGACACAAATCAGCAATCCCACTTCAGGGTATATATCCAAAGGAAATAAAAACAGGAAGAGATACCTGAGCTCCCACGTTCATTCTGGCATTACTTATAATAGCCAAGATATGGAAACAACATAAGTATCTGTCAATGGACAAATGGATAAAGAAGATGTGGTATATAGATGCAATGGATTATTCAGCCATGAAAAAGAAGAAAATCCAGCCACTTCAACAATGTGGAAGGACCTCGACAGTATTATGCTAAGTGAAATAAATCAGATAAAGACAAATGCTACATGGTATCATCTATATGTTTAATCTAAAAAGCCAAACTTGGGGCACCTGGGAAGCTTAATCAGTTGAACATCTGACTCTTGATTTCTGCTCAGGTCATGATCTCAGGGTCATGGGACTGAGCCCCACAACGGGCTCCATGTTGGGTGTGGAGCTTGCTGGGCCTTCTCTCTCTCCCTCTGCCCCTCCCCATTCATGCATGTGCTCTCTCTAAATATAAATTAATTAATGATTAAAAAAAAAGCCCAACCCATAAAAACAGAGAGAAGAATTGTGGTTACCAAGGACTGGGGGGCAGAGGAAATGGGGAGATGTTGCTCAAAGGATACAAACTTCCAGTTATAATGAACAGCACGGTGATTATTGTTAATAATACTGTATTATATACCTGAAAGTTGCTAAGTGTATAGATCTTGAATATTTAAACTACAAATAAGAAATAATTATGTGGCATGATGGAGGCATTAAAGCTATGGTGGTAATTATTTTACAAATAAATCAATACGCTGTACACCTTAAACTTATGTTATACGTCAATCATATCTCAATAAAACTGGAAATAGGTAAATAAGAGAAAAAAACAGTCAAATCATAATTAACCAGATTATGGGGGTAAAGGTGGAATATAGAGAGGGCATATGACTGAATACCAAAATAGATTTGAGGTGAAACTCAATGAATAGAATATTTTATGTTAGAGTCAAGCATAGGAGAAAAAGGTAAAGTAAAATCAAAGCTAACCTGCATAATTTTATCATTCCCTCTTGAAAAGAAGTGTAGGTGTTGGCTGTCTCCAGTTTTCTTTGGCTCTTAAAATGGAACCAAGCAGGTTTGAAGCCAGTTGTTAAGTCTCTAAACTATCCGAGAACATGATGACCACGTTGCCTTTGATAACCTTAGTTTTGTTGGTACACAAGGTTGCTTGAGTTAGGAATCTTCTGGTTTGTGAATATCTCCATTTTTTAAGTAATGCCTTTGAGGAGCAGTGGTAGGAGCCATTGGTGGGCTCTGTGTAGAGCCTTATCTTCAGGATCAGGAGCTTGTGGTAAGGCAGAACAGGAAGAGAATGGGTGCTCACATCTTCAGAAAAGGTGAAAATTCTCTTGTGGATCAGATCAAGGGAGTTTTCCAGTTAGAAGTGGCATAGAAGCTACCACCATGCCTTTCTCTAATCAAAACCCTTTTGGTGAAAAAGGATTAGTTAACCTCATAGATCAGAGCCCTGTGAAGAGTGTGGAAATGTTGGTCTCTAACCATGACTCTCTCTGTTAGGTTGCTAACTCAGCCTGGCTCAAAGGCAGGTGGGGCTGCTTGCCCACCCTGCGGCAGGTGTGGGTTTGGGTTTCTGGAATGCTCTTTACCTGTGCAGTGAGAAACCAGCATATGCAACAGAACAGGTGCCAGAGGCGGTGTCTACCCGACTGTGGGCAGCCTCTCCCATCGATGAACTAATCTAGGCTTTGGTGCTTTGTGTCCTTCCAAAAGTAATGGAGCGTGTACCTCCCGAGTTATGCGTAGCTCGGAGAAAACTAGTTCAGATGTCAGCTTTTTTTTTTTTTCTTCCAAGGGTGGCTGGATGGTTGGCAGGCTGCATAATCACATGGTCTTCAGATCTTTTAAAAGCTGATTTTGCTGGGCCTAATCCCAGGGGAGTTAGATACACTCTGGTAATTACTGATTCAGCTCCCACTGGTGTTGAACTGAGAAATTTAAATAAGAATTACACACACACACACACACACACACACACACACACACATCCCCTCAGATGAGGACAAACATTAAATCAGATTGGTCTGTCACGGTCACCTCTTCTCTAGGATTAGGAGAGAAAGCAAACCCAAGAGCAGATTCGGAAATAACCCCATTCCCCATGGTGTTGTAAAAGGCCAGAGCTATTGAGGGTGAAGGTGAACAGTAAAGCTGGCTCACGGTCCCAGCAGGACCAGCCTACCCCTGCCACAGGCTTCTGGCTTTTAAAAACGGGTCTCCTGACCTTTCGTGGCTGGGCATTCTCAGGAGCTCAGATGTTCGTGCAGCAGGCTCAAGGGCTGTCAAGTTCAAATCCCTGGCAGATTGTTTGGAGTTTCTGAATTTCTGAGGTAATGGGGAGGCAGGGCTTCATGCAATGAGACAGTAAAATCATTTGAACCCTGTCAAATGGCCGAGCAGTGGCCCCTTCCGTTTGCCCCTGTGGGGGGTGATGAGAGTGGGGGACCCCAAGCTTGATGACATTTACTATGCTGGTTGAGAGCAGGCCCGATTCGGAGCAGCCCCCCTCCCCAGGGTGTGCTTCAGTTTTAGTTGTTTAAAAATACACTGTGAGATGGAAATTTCAGGACACCAAGTGACCTAGAATCAGTTCAAAGGTTATTCTGTTCCTTCCCAGAACTCAGGCATTCCCACATCGGTCTCAACTGCCATCTCAGACAGTTATTTCCTTTTATGTGTCTGAGCAGGTTTGGACCTCCCTAAATGTTTTGGGGAACAGAATTAGAGGAATTTGCCCTGCTCTGTGAGGGAAGGAATTTAGCATGCATAGATCTTTCTGAGAAAGCTGCACAGAGGTTTTGATGCAACTTGCTTGAGAAAATTATTAAGTCACACTTTCATTTTCCCTTCAAGAGAATGGGTCCATGTTCCCGTAAAATCTTGCTTCCCACGTTAGCGTGAATTTGTGCTTAACGTGCTGGAGGTGTACTCTGTTTATGACTCAGTACAAACAAGGAATTGGAAGGGGAGGAGGGTGATGTGGGGGAAATATTTCTGCAGTGGTTCAAAATGTCTTGTTGGACTTCAGCATAGAAAGAATCTTTGTGTCAGTAACCTGCCACCATTCCTCAATGAAGATTTATTGTGTGCCTACTTTATATGTTCATCCGAGTAAATTCCCATAATAACTCTGTAAACTACTATGGTTATTCCCATTTTTCAGATAAAGAAACAGAGACAGAGTGAGTCATGTATCCAGATTGTAAAGCTAAGCTGTCTGTCTGCGGTCTGGGCCTTAAGCATCAAGCAGTATTGGCCTCTGCTGCTATTGTCCAGTGTGCCAGGCTCTGTTTACCTAAGAATTTTGGAGTTGCTCATTTCCACAAATGCCCAGGATGCAGTCAGCACCCGCTACTCAGAGTGGGGCCCCTGGATCAGCAGCACAGCAGCCTCCGGAAGCCTATCAGAAATGCAGAATGTCAGTGCACCTTCCGCCCCTTGCACCCGGGGCTACTGTACCCCAAGACCCCTACACATTCCCATGCACGTGGAGTTTGAGAAGCACGGTTCTCTGCCACCAGAGAGCAGTATGTCCTTCATACTCTCCCTCCCTGCCCCCCACTCCCCTCCCCTCCATCTAATCTGGTCGAGTAATTTTAAGTTCTTTAAGAATAACAATTACAGAAAAATCACAATGTCTCAAAATATCTTACCAAGAAGTACTCAAAACTGTATAACTGGAAACATGATGAGGATTTCTGAGCCTCTCTGAATTGCTTTTGAGACCTTCAAGAAAAATCCAAACATCTAAAAGACGACAAATTTCAAAACGCACAGTAACATACACTTTATACACACGTGGGCCCAACGGAGACCCGGAGGTCCGAGGGATCTCAGACGCCGTTCTTGGTGGGGTTTGCACTGGGCCCCGTTCCCTGAGCAGACGCCGCACAACAGGGAGCCGCCCTGTGGGAGAAGCCTTGTTGATGGAGAGGAAAAGTGAGAACCAAGCTGTCAACCACCCCATTCCTGCCAAACCTCATTTTCCTGCCTGCCAGCCAGGATTCTGAAAATGCATTTGGGAATTTTGACTTTTGGCTTTTACTGAATGTGAAATTCTACTGCATATATAGAGAGAAGCTTGATAAGCTGACCCAGCTCAGGGATAACTATATCATAGCCTTAGACGATTCAGAATCGATTTCTAGAAGAGGTAATAATGAGGCCATTGAAAGAACTGAAAGGGACTGCCTCTCTCCCCCACATGTAGGTCCGCATTCCGAAATTCCCAGTCAGGTAGTCCCAATAGAGCAAACAGTTCCAGGAATGGAGTGAGAACATTCACTCTGGGGCTGGGGGGCGGGGCGGGCTCCGGAGGACCACGGCGCTTTGCCAACAGGCTGTAGACCCTGGCGTGCTTGCGGCTAGCATCGCTTTCTGGTCCTTCACAGGGCCAACATCAGAATATGATTTAAAAACACGGAGGGTCACTAAACGCTGCCTGCCACTTGTGCTTTCATTTTACTACTCTGGACCCTGAGCTTCAGAAGTTAAATGATCAAGGTGAGCCTGTTTTAGCATCATGGCATTACGTTGCACCATCATTGGCAGTCTGGGTCTTTGTTCTCCAGAAGACAGATCTCCGTTTGAATGCTGGTGTCAGCACTAGGATTACTTAAAGTGCTTTTTTTTTTTTTTTTTTAAATTTCAGGTTTTATATTTTTAATGTTCGCTTTTGTCACTTAGAGCCTATACAACATGGGCAGTTTAAAGAGCACCTGCCTGACCATCACGGGGGTGTGTTCCCAGCTGCGAGCTGGGCCAGCGGCCCCCTCCCCCTGGAGGCTGTGCGCGCCAGGGCCTGGCCTGCAGCAGGGGACGCAGACGGCGAGATGCTCCCTTCAAACTGAAATACGCCTTTTCTGCCGAGTCAGTTTCTGCTGGCCTGCCTAGCTTCGGAGTCGTAAATGGCTAATGTACTTACTATAATGGCCTCAGAGACTTTGGAAATAAAGTTTTTTTTTTTGGGGGGAGGGCTTAATGCCTTTGTTTCTGCACCCCTTCAGTCCCTTCTATGAATCCCTTTATTTTTACTTTTTTAAGTGTTTAGTTTTCACACATGTATACATCCATGAACCCATCACCCCATTAAAATAGTCAATGTATGCATCCGCTCTCCTTGTGGCTTTTTCCAACCCTTCCATCCCGAAGCCATCAATCTACTTTCTGTCACATGGATTACTTTTTTTTTTTTTTTTTAAAGGCAGCTGAGCCTAGAGCACAAGTCCATTTTTCTACCTGGAACCACAGGCATGCCTAGTTTGTAATGAGTTTGCTTTACCTTCCAGTGACCTCTCTGGAGACAGAACAACAAAAAAAATCCTCGTGAGGCTGCTGGGAGCTCAGGGAACAGCAGGGATTCTTTACATAAAGCAGAGATCAGACCCCACAGGTGGCCCAACCACACGTTTTGACTCTGTCAAAAATGTCAGATCATCCACAGTTAAAAATATTTTATTTAAGTTTATACAAAATACAGTCATGTACAAAAATGTACACATTTTCCATTCAGTTTACATTTTAAAAAAGGACAACTGTAATTTCAAATACGTTCTGCTTACATGTCGTGTAAACATTGTTCTGGGCCCATATTATTAACTAAAATTGTATCTACTCTTGGAGATTTTCAGGACCGTATGTGTAGGTGTTTCAGACTGGGAATCACATCTGCCAGACCGACTTCTGGAGCCACACGCATGAGCACAACGGGGCGGACGTCAGGCAGAGCGAGTCTCTGGAGACGTAACGGCAATGTCACAGCCACAGGAACCTGGAGATGTACATATTTCATTTTACATACACACCCGTGTAGATCTCTGATCTCAGCCGATGTCCACACTTCTATTACGAAGGATCATAGAAGAATGCAGGTGCCCACAGGGTCACAATCTCTACTCTGCAAAGTGGCCAGTGACACCGGGCTGTGCCTGCCACACACATCACTCTTGTTGGGAGCTTGTTGCGTTGACCATGTGAAGGGTTAGGATGCACGATCTGAATAGACATTTGGAAATATTTGTAGCTAGTCTTATGACAAAATGTACTCTTCAGTACATTTTGAGGGTCAAGTGGAGAAAAAATAAAAGGGAATAAAAGGAAAGAAAGCACATTGTGAGTTCTGCCGCACATACAGGCTTCACACTTTAGTATGGTTTTGTCTCTCCCTATTGATGTAACCAAGTGGATACTGAAAAAGAACATAAAGGAGATGCTGGTCTTGGTGCAGAAACCACCTCCCCCCACCTAGTGGTGAAAAACACCATCCAGGAAGGAGTGTGTCAGGACAATCCTTCTTGAGTGCAAGAGAGAATTTAGACTACAGTGAACGTTTTTATAAAGCAGTTGATAGTTCATGGCATTCGACTATAAATATACCACCGAAAGTAGTAAGGTTCAGAAAAGTGGCATCTTCATGATCAGATTAAGAATCCCTTTGAAAAGGTTAATCAACAAACTGAAATCTGATTTTCCTTGTAAATCAGACCAGTTCTGTATACTGGGCCCAATTCTGTCTGTTGAGAAGTAGGAAGTTCCAGAAAGAACCAACGTGATTGGTACCACGGCGGGCCCTTTTATCAGCCTAGATAGTCACCTTATTAGGAATTCCTAGCTCAACCACATTCACAAATGCTCAGCCCTCAGGGGATCCAAGACGGCTCGCCTCAGGACAGCTCAGTGCAATACTTATGATTTATGCACAACATTGTGACATTTGTCCAGGGCTAGAAATGCCACCCCTGGGAGCAGACGCACCCTGAAACAGCCTCTCCTGCCACCATGTAAGCATTGCATCAGAATGAGACGAAGCAAAAATTACACCAACGTTACAAATAGAGATGTGGCTGAGCCCCGCCTAGCAATTAATCATAAACTTCTGACTTCAAACTGGCAACTAGAGGGAAGAAATCTAATTTTTAGCCCCCAATGCATTACAGCTAGTAATTTAAAAAAAAAAAATTAGTTCCCCAGTTTGAAATCTGGTTTGGTCTTCCATGGAAATTTCCCCTGAATTCAGGGAGATCACGGAGGTGGTGTGAACTTACTTCTACCAGTACAAGACAAAGCAGCCATCTGAAAAACTTCTAAGCAGGCCCTTCTCCTAAACCTTGCACATACATGTCGGAAAAGTGAAATTCAAACTGAGCGATTCAGAGATGAAATGCAGTAATGATACCATACCGACCCAACATAAACATCTATTTCAGTGTTTACTCCAGACTGAACACAGAAAGCAAATGCTTGTGGAAATTATAAGCCTCGCTATTTCTAATTCTTACAATCATACAATCAAGTTTATTCATGCTTTACCTTTACTTATCATTGTTATTAAATAACCCCTGACATTTATTTTGTTGGCGTGAGCTAATAAACACACACACACATTCCCAAGAGAGCAAAGGAAAAACTCCAGTCCAGAGTATTCTGTGTGAAGCCAATTAAGACGCAGCCTCTAGGGCCTGGAGACCCTGGGCTGCAGAAATGGTTGCTGTGGAAACAAGTTTGCCTCAGCATTTCTGGCAGGCCCAGAACCTCCAGCCATGTCTTCAGATAGGACCCAGCATAAACAGGGCTCCTCCGCCCTTAATCTGGGTGCCACTCTGTGAAGTTACTATAGATTAGAAATTACAAAGGAGAACATGACATTCCATACACAATTTATTTGACTGTAACTTGGTGTTTTGTTTTATTCAATCACACAAATTGGAATGGGGAGTCCTGGATAAACCTTTTACTTAATTTACCTTTGGCAGAAACAATAGATTTTAAACATTTAAGAGCTCCTCATTTATATAGCATTTTTTCTTTTAAAATTCTGTAGCATATTAGTATTTTCAAAACAACACTCTTATTAAACAGATGTGCTTTAAAGGTTAACTGGTAATGATTTGATTTATATTATAGCTTATTTGAGAGAATAATTACTCAAAAAGGACAGACTAGACATGTATTTCTTTTAAAAAATACAATTTTTGGTCATGTGAATGATTCATGTTCAGATTTCAAAAATAGAAAACGTCCTAAAGTGCTTAATTTTATTCATAATATAACTCCTTGAAATTATAGTGATCTGCAATGTAAACAGTAGAGCAAAGAATACCAAACTATATATTCATGTACATTTAAATTTGTAGGATTATGTACCGTCTTTAAATGTGTGGATTAGCACAGGGCACCTCCAACACATAGCTCATGCTTCTATATGATTATTTGTAAGAGCAAACTTACGGTACTCTTTTCCCCCTACTCCCGACTTAGAACAGCTGAGCTTCTATATGATTATTTGTAAGAGCAAACTTAAGGTATTCTTTTCCTCCTACTCCCGACTTAGAACAGCCTTCAGCCGACAGCTTCTGCCTCACTTCAGCAATGGAAAACACTGCTATAGATCCCATCTGACCAGCTCCTCAAGAACCCATCTCGAAGCTGACAACTGGTCAGTAGAGTTTTACGCTCTCTTCATTTTCTTCTTCTTATCAAACCAAACGAAATGGTTCCCTTTAAGAAGGCAACGCTCAAACCCGAGAGGAGGGCAGCCTTGCTTTCCTGCTCATCCAGTGACGTTGTCTTCGAGAGGCCATACTGCCGAGATGCCTTCTCTTGGCCACCGGTGGCTGGTGTGCAGACACTTGAGCCCTACCTCACAAAGCGCGAACCTAGGCCTTGGAAGGACGGGCAGAGACAGAATTCACTTTCCTCGGTGCGGACACAGAAGGTGAAAAAGTAACAACATATCACAAGGTGACATCAGCACAGTGAAGAGATGAATGATTTGGTGTTTTAAATTCCCTGGTCTTCCCAAAATGTCTAATATAGACAGCTCTGTGACACAGTCTCTGAAAAAATTATAATCATAAGTGACCACACACCATTATTTTTCTCTTTATACACGATCTTGAAAAGTGTGATTTCGATTCTGCCTTGGGCTGAGTTCTGAGGGCTACATTTCTACCTCAGCAGTGGGATTTTAGTGCAGGTTACTTCTAAAAAAAACTTTAAACTCTGGTAAGTACTCAGAAGGCTTAGAACGCAGGCTCTCTCTCTCTCTCTCTCTCATGATCAACACTTAAGCTAAGATTTAAGCAAGATCCTTTATGTTTGGCTGGAGCCAAAATGAAACCAACTCCAAACAGTTTCCCATAGCACGCTGGCCTTGCTTAGTGTTCGATGTGAAAATCTGAGACTAAGTGCAAACCATGTTCAGGAAGGAATTTTGCAGGCTCTTCACCCTGTTGCCGGATTGAAAAATCAGCATGAATACAGCTGTAGTCCCTCTGTCCTCTGCAGATGATCCAGTCCTAGTCAGGAATCACAATTCTTCGTCAGCGGAGGAAGTCTTGAAGCAACACACCATCCAACAGCTGACTGGGCCGCCGCGCTGGGCAGGTGCGGCTGCCGTCTACCTGAGAACCGAGGGTGCAGCTCTGTGGCCCAGTCACGAGCGTGGCCGAGGCAGCAAACAGGGCTCCGACGCACGTTCCCACTTTACTGGGTGCAAAGAGAACGTGGACCTGCATAGCAAGTTCGCTCTCCAGACTGAAGTCCTGAGCTGGGTTTTAATCACAGTTAGACATGTTTCTCAGTTATCCGGGGAAGGACAGTGTATATTCTCTGTAGATGAGTGTGTCTCCATGTAGTGACTCACCACTGCCAGCGTTACTAAAGCTTCCCCTAGTGTCTACGTGCACCTGAGGGATCTTGACTTTTCCTTACAAAACCCTTAAATCAAGGCAGGTTGCCCTCTTCCCTCTAGGCAGTTCTGAGGCCGGCACCGGACACTGGAGCCGATCCCAAAGGCCCAGAGGTGGGAGGGCTACATGCTTTGCAGGTCCAGCTCCAGGGCTCCCTTCCAGTTTTTGCAGAGCTGCTATTTACTAGGGGAGGCGGGTGGCAAGCTCAGCCTGCACCTTCAGCCCCCAGTGCTCAGGCTGGGGCTGTCCCCCTCACATGGACTTGGAATCAGTGTCTCTCTTGCTGATAAGCACCTCCAAGAGCCTGAGTTTCGCCTTTATGTGCTTATATTCGTTGTATTCTTCAGCCATGGGAGTGCGGTCTTCTTTCTGGACATTTCTAATGGAAACAAAGGGAAAGGGGGCTGAGGATCATTTGCTGCCTCTCCTAGATGATACCGTTCATGATACCATCATGTAGAAACCTTGCAGTGTATCAACCTGTAGAATCGGTGTTCCCAAGTGTCCCTTGGTATCAAGACTGAAGCTGGGTTTAGACAAGCAGTGAAAGATAGCTTCCCCCGGAAGGCACCATGCAACTGAATTTTTAGAGTTAATTTGGCATCCTGTAGAATGGTATGAAGGACTAAAAACTGTAGAAATTTTTTCTCTGCTGCTGGTATGTATGAATGCATATTACGAGTCTCCATAGAAATCCTTTATTTATACTTGATGCCTTTTACTTTTATATATTTCTTCTAATGAACCATTAAGTTTCTCGTGAGCAATCGGCATACCCGTAATTTATAGGTTTAAAAAAACAGAGTTAATATCCTACTTATTATAAAATTAGTCTTGGAATTCAGCAATTGGATCACATAATACTAATAAGCCTTTATAGTTTACTGAGTAATTTTAAATGCATACTTTTTATGTGAGCAAGTATTAATCGAGGGCTTATTATAGGTCAAGCACTGTGCTAAGTGCTCTGTCCCCATGGTCTGGTTTAACCCCCACGAGAACGTGATGAAATGGTGCTACTGTCTACATTCTCAACCACCACACTGCAGTCCTGCTTCTCATTTCTCTTTGAAACGCACATGTCAAACGTGCAAATACCAGGCTTCCTTTCCTTCTTATTAAAGAGAAAATATAGGAGAGGAGATCGCATGGGGCTTATTTAATTCTGTTCAATGAACTAAAAAACAAACTGGTTTTATTCATGCCCTGCCTTGTTCAAGTAAAGGGTTCTAGATGGCTTCTCAGTGGTGGGCAGTGAAGGGAACAGCACTCTGACAGTTATCCTCACCCTGCTCTTTGAGAGACTTCACTCTCCTCAGATATGAAATAATGGGACCAGATTTAATGACGTTTGAAGTTAGAGTTTTTTAAACTTGTATGATGGTACACTTGGCTGGCTCAGTCGGAGGGTGTGATTCTTGATCTCAGGGTCATGAGTTTGAGCCCCATGTTGGGTGCAGAGATTACTTAAATAAATGAAAACTTAAAAAAAAAAACACCCAACCTTTCATGATGATTGTAAATTCCCATCAGCTATCCTTTCTTAAAACTTGTGAAGTTTACATCATTTTATATAGTTCCTCATGTACAAGATATCTGTGAATAAAGTGACTATAATTGTATGGAAAAAAATAAACCAAGAATATGTTTAGGAAGAGTGGAATGGAACAAACATTAATCCTGATTTGTCTTTGGTTATTATTCTTATTTTGCATATTATTTCTTTTGTCTGCCTAATGATATTTTCTAAATAGCCTACAATGGATGGAGAAAGAAAAGCAAATATGTAGGTATAAAAATTCATAAATCTTAAGAAAGTCACTGTAAGATAGATCCAAATCAGGGATGCTAAAAAATAAATTTATATAGTAATTGAAATAAACTGGAATACAACACATTTTAAATGCCAAAGTTAATGTTTATGGTGCTTTTATATCCCAATACTTTGAAGTATGAAAGGGGACCTTTTAAAGACAAACTATATTTATACAGTTAAAATAATATGGATTAAAATAAAATCATTTTCGAGTGTTAAAACTTCACTCCAACATAAGAGATGCAAATCTCTTCCCTGTCCTGCCCTCGTCTTGCGCTGTGAACTGGTAAGAGCTGTGCGGTCACCTGTAAACCGGGGATGCTATTCCTTAGCACAACGTTCTATGAGGTTGACTGTCTATGTCTTGAAACTCACTCGAGAAAGGCACCCTGTCAATCTTGTGGACTTATTGCTTCTTGCGTATTTTTCATTCAAACCTGACAACGATCACCTTTGCTTTTAAAATAAGCCTAAAAATACCACGATTTAGAGTTGTCCTTTCTTTATTTCTCCTTCTAGTCTATTAAGACAACCCCCCTCCACCCCCACCCCCCCGGCACACCAAAACCAAAAAGCAGTGCTATCAACTGGAAATGTAGCTTCAAGCTGCTCATTTGAGATTAGAGTTTGATGCGACAGGTTTGCTGTATAAGTGTTAGCTGAATTTACATCATTTTGGAGACTGTCCCAGGAGCATTTCTTGCTGAAGGACCACACAAACTTCCCCATCCCACAGTGACCCTCCAAGGGACCAGGCCACAGGCAGGATGCGGAGGGCTTCCCATTTGCAAGGCACTGCAGAGATCTGACAGGAAAAAAAGAGGGGTGTGTGTGCAGACGGGCAGGAAGGAGTTAGGGGAGAGAAAACAGGCTCTACCTTCCATTTTGTCTGAAAAAATTGTCTTCAAAATCACGAAGTTTCTTTCGAATCCTTTTCTTTTCTTCTCTCATTTCCTGAAGGTGTTCCAAGAGTTCCGGTCTAAGAAGGGTAGAAAAATTTTAAGAAAATTGGGTTAAATCTGAATTGTTACAAATACAATGAATGTGCAACTCAACAGGGTTGTGGAGACAGGAAGAAGCGTGTACATGCAAGACTATTGGGGGAGCTGAGGGACAGCAGAAATGGAGGTTTTCCATCCTCTGAATGCCAAACGTCCTGACGACAGGCACAGCTCTGGGGGCTCCTGCAAAGCCCCTGCTACTTATGAACCCTTAGGGCTTGTGGAATCCCATGGCACTTAATCGTAGTTTGCTTTGAAAGAAAGAAGACATCAGCGTTTGGACATGTTAACTGATGAGTTATGAGGTCCAGAACCACACAGTGCCGTTGTAAAGAGCTGGCAGTCCAGCGAGATCTCACATGCTCCCTCCAGCACCACGGGATAGAACAAGATAGAGCACTGGGCCAGAAGCTGAACCATATTCACTGTTCTATCCACACGGATGTCCCCCAGGTAAGTCACTTGTGTTCTGCCAGACAACTTATTTAAATAGGAAGGCTAAAATATTTAAGAACGGCATTTTTACCCAAACATTTCAACACCACAGTTGAAATGACCTACATTGAAGCAGCATGGAGGGTGGAGAGCCCGGTGTCCTGGCTGTATTTTGACGGGATTTTATCATCCATCGGGGAAATAAACCCATCGGCATCATCTTCAAATTGGTCCAGGAAGCAGCGTGCACTGAAATCGGTCTTCAGAGTGACTGTGAAGTCCGGCTTTGTGCTGCTATCGTCCTCCGAACACTCGTCTTCTTCCTGGAGGCGCACAGCAAACCCGATAAAAACCCGGTTACTTTTCCTGGTGCTCTTGCATTGTAAATAGCATGTAACGGTCACTTAATTATCCAGACACCATATGGCTTCTTCTGCATCTACATTTAGCAACACAGACGTACATTATGTCGATATATAATTGAATATCTATCTACATGGACACAGTAAATAGCACAAACACTAAACACGACCACTCAGTAGGGGAAAAAACTATGAAACTATAAAAAAAAAATTAGTGTACAGCACAATGAACAGTTGTCGAGACTGAGGGTATGAAGGAACCACCAGTATAATTTATACTCTAAATCAACTGAAGCAAAAGAATCTCAAAGTTCCCAGCTCTGGGATAATACATAACAAAATCCACCAGCCATCAGAGCTTTAGGGATTCCCTTAGCTGAGGACCTTGGAAAATACTTTTTATTAAGTTACCAACCTCTTCAGAAATTGAACAATACAGCCTTTCTATTTAAAAGAGTTGAGATTATACCCATCACCAGGGTGGTGATGGGTAGTAAGGAGGGCACATATTGCATGGTGCACTGGGTGTTACACGCAAGTAATGAATCATGGAACTTTACATCAAAAACCAGGGATGTACTGTATGGTGACTAACATGATAAAAAATATTATTAGAGAAAAAAGAGTTGAGATTATAAAATATTTTGTGGTTGCCCGATGCACAGAATTTTAGGAAAGTTTTGAGAAGATCAAAACATTTATGTTCCCATGATTGGAATCCTAACACTCAACGTTTTTTTCAAGGAACTTCCAAGGGCCATGGCTGTAGTTTTCAGCATCCAAGATTCTTAAAAAAAGCAGGATATTCTCTGTCTTGGCAGTGCAATTAGAAAAACAATGAAGTCAAATGAGAGTTTCTTCGTGCCTATTTAAGTCTAAGGATGAAATCATATCAGTCTGAATGGAAGATTTTAAAAGAAGTCATTTACTGCCAAGATGTACAGTCAGACCAGACGAGAACATCCTAATACCCGAAAAATTTCAAAAGTGGTTAGGAGCACAGCTACAGAACACCAGCAAGAATAATGTCAGTTGTTCGGTGAAACCAGGCGGCTCCAGAGCCAGCGCAGTGGCTTCATGGCAGGAGGCCGAGCAGTCACCACCAGCGGCCAAGGCGCATGGACGCAAACGGCCTGTTGGGGGCGGGTTTCCTACCATAAGTTCGCTGTGCGTGTAACGGTGCCTCTGACGAGAAATAAGGTGAATAAACAAGTGAACAAGCAGGCAAAACAAAACAAAACAAGCAGCATTACAAAACTATGATGAAAGGACTGCTCTGAAGGCACGAAGATAAAACTGGCAAAAACTATGTGGCTTTTCCAGATTCTCTCTGCTGTGACTTCAGATCTTCCGTCTCTTTGCTTGGAGTAAATGCCTCATTGTTAATTTTTAAAAATTGAAATTATTAAAGACATTTTTAAATTTATAGAGGAAAAATGACTTTTAAATTAGTAATTTATAAGTTTCTTTTTTTTTTCTTTTTTTTTTTTTTGTAAAAGAAAGTAACAAGTCCCACCGCCTGTAGTTTCTAGGACTGCTTGAGGTAAGGTATGTACCTGACAAGGGACACCTGGGCACAGAGGCTCCAGCTCAACCTTTACCTCCCCCCCACCACTCTGGTTCCACTCCCATCCCCCGGATGAGGAAGACCAGGTGGAACCACTGGACCGTAAACTCTGTGAAGACAGGGATTTGGGCCTGTCTGTTCACTGCTGTTCCCAGAGCTTAGCCAATGCCTGCATATAGCAGGTGCTTAATTAATGTCTGTCAAACAGTCCAGTAATCCAGTTTTAAGAGAAAAACGAATTATTAGATGAGAGTATGACAGCCCAAGACAGATAAGAAATAAAGTCAGGTGTCTAGGCCTAATCAGTTATATCCCAAGGTCTTAAGAGAACTTAAAAATGTGAGAATGTGTCTTGCCCACAGTGAGAGATCAATGTATTTAAAGATGAGGCTAAACAAAACTATTCTCAGCAAGATCTAAAAAATCATAGGAAAAAAAAGAAGTGACGAACTATATCTTCAAATTATACGACCATGAAGTTGTTGTAGACATTGGATAGACTCTAGAAGGAATGAACACATAATATATGAACAACTGAAAAAGAGTCCGCGATCGACACTGACTAGCAATAGCTCCCTTAAAACAAATGATGAAAACTAATCATTTTTCCTTTTTTGATAGGATTGGCATAATATCTGGATTTCAATAATGAATGAGGTGAGCTGATCTATGAAAGGAAGCTGATGGGGTGCCTGGCTGGCTTGGTTGGTGGACCATGTGACTCTTGGTCTCGGAGTTGTGAGTTCAAGCTCCATGTTCCATGCAGAGATTACTTAAAAAATAAAATCTTTAAACAAACAAACAAAAAAAGAAAGCTGACTGTAAAATTTGTGCAGAGTGATGATGCAATGGTGATGGGAATCTGAAGGGAAGTCTATAGCAGGTTCTTTACCTGACCCAGCCTTACTCACTATTTATCAATCATTCGGATAAAAGACACAACAGGCATATTCACAAAACGCACAGAAAATACTAAGTAGGCAGGGATATCTGGTATATTGGAATACAAAATCTAGATTCATCAATTTCATGAGGTTGGAATAGAAGTGTGACAAAAAATTCCAGGTCCTACAATTTAGGCTAGAAACAAAAGTTGGACTTTGATGACAAGCCCTCCACGGAAAGGGACGCAAGGGAGCACATTAATGAGCAGTGAGACGGGGTCCCGGGCAGTGGTTCTCACCTGGGGGTACTTTGACCCTAATGGACCTTTGGCAAAGTCTGCAGACAGTTTTGGTCACCACAACTGGGAAGGGGGTGGTTGCTGGGCACTGCTGGCATCTAGTGGCCAGAAGCCAGCCCCCAATGACAGCAAGCCATCTGGCCCCAAATGTCTACAGTGTAGACTGTACACTGAACGCACGCTGCCCCAGAAAGAGAACAATGAACTCACAACACTCAGACAGTCACGTAGGCACAGACTTGTCGAACAAAGGGCCCTGGCTGTCCAGATAAAGATCAGGACTGGTCCATGGTCCACTATCCATCTTGTTGGTGAAGTCCTCTCTAAAACAGTGTTCAGTTCTGGGTATCAGTGTATCAAAGGGATACAGATAAACTGGTGTGATTAGAGCAGAACCACGAGGTTGCTGGAAGGTCTGGGACCAATATCGCATGAGGAATAGTATGAAGAACATGGAGAAAAAAAACTTCCACAGGCTGTGGGTAAGAGTGGACAGGTCAGGTGACTGGAAAGGTGTGAAGGGCTCTCAAGGAAGCAGCAGTTACGCTCATTCCATGTTGTTCCAGAAGGCAACATTAAGCCTATTACATAGAAAGCAATATATTAATAATAACTATGAATACTGTAATTTCATTTTTATACTTATCAAACTTACACATTCTGAAATTGCATATTACATAATTATTGTCTCTTAGTATTCTAATAATGATAATACCAATGAAATAAGTTTTTAGTTACTATTAATGCCTAGCCCATGGAATGAGTGACCTTCTCCATTGCTGTAAACTTTTCAAGCTTGAGAACAGAATTACTTCTTAGGGATAGTGTCTCTACTCGGTCAGGCGAGTTTTAAAGGAAATTCTTATGTTGGATGGAGAACTGACTAGACTATCTCTAGGCTTTGGGGGCTGGAAGATCTAGGGCTTCAGAACCTGAGCTGGCTCTCCTTCACACACAGCTGCTTTCCTACCATAAGCATTTAAAACCAGGGGTGGTTTTTAAGGAAACCGCCTCGATACAATCTTCTGATCTGCACCCACATCAAATTCTAAATTGTATCAGAATTGCCAAGAATTAGTACAGTCCAAACACATGCTAATAAGCCTGGCCAGTTGGAACAAAATGAACTAAAAGACAACACTATTTACAAAAGCAATGTAAGCATTGCAAAATTATCTGAAATTCTGACCACGTGGGTCAGAAGAAGAGCCATGGCCAAAATATACTTGTGAAAAAAATAAACTGAGCCGAACAAGATTTGGAAGAATGCCCTCTTTTAAAAGGTGCATCATTAATATATCTTCCATTTGTTTAATGAGGCAATTAAGTGTCATATTTTGGATGTGTTAAAGAACACATTTTTATCTAGTAACGGTTCTATTGCATGCTTCTAAGAGAAGTGCTAATTTTCAATACACACAATTGCCCAAATTTCTTCAATTATGGTGACTTCATTCTTGTGTGAAATTGCCAGCCAGACAAAAGTTGTCTTCTCTCATCAACATCAAGTCTTACTGTAAGAAAATAGCTCCAGTTTTTAAAATACAATGTAGCATATTTGCCTAAATGTTATGTTTACAGCATTTTCATTAAACAAGTTCTAAGTAAAAAAAATATGAATAGTGAGCGTAATCACTAATAGTGAGTGTAATTCACTAATCACTGAAAATTAGTATGTGAAATATCGAAGGCCCCTGAGAACTAAGAAAAGGAAAAGAATAAATAAGATTGGAGACCGTGTGGCTTCTGGCACCTTACCTCAGTCATAATGAGGACCAGGCAGGGCAATGGAGTGGTTCTCAACTGGTGTCCCTGGTGGGAATGGGGCCCTTGTGTTCTGCGATTTACCATTCCTAACTACAGGAGATAAACGACTGCCCCAGGCTTAGGGCTTTCCTGGAAATATGACAAGTGAAACTCCAATTGCTAACAATCACTGATTTAAAAAAAAAAACAAACCCCACAAATCTGCCTTTTCATCTCTAGAACCTTGTAGAAGGCAGTCCAGTTTGTTCAGTCATCTAGACACAGAACTGTGAAAGGGGCTGATCATGGTCCAGGCCAGGTAGGTCCCTACGGAGACACACTGACCTGGGGGCACAGAGTCTATGTCCCATTCTAGCAGAAGTGGCCACCGAGAACAAGGATTACCTGTATAAAAACCACAATTACCCGGGGGTGAACACCAGAGCACAGATTCCCGTGGCTGCTGGTGAGGGCACTACATTCACGGATCAGGAGCAGATTATTAACTTCGTCCTGAGGACTAAATGTGCCAGGGGAAAGGCAAAGACAGGAGGAGTGGGTGAGACTGCACCAGCAGACTGGGCAAAGACAAGGACAATACCGGTCTGCGAGATGATAGTTTTTTTGTTGTGTGCTATCTGCGTTGCCTTTGTTAATTTTGGGTTTTCTAGAAATTCAATAAATAAGATTTTTGGGAAAGTTACCCAATGAGTTCATTGAAAAAGATTTTGGAATACAGAAAATCCATCCCAAATAGAGGAAAACAAAACAGAAAGTATTGTGAAAAAAAAAAAAACCCCTAAATCCCTGAAAGCAAAATGAAAACAAAACAAACGACAAGCCACAAAGAAGCAGGGGAACGAGATGAAACTAAGGAAATGGGCTCAGCCCTCTTATCAGTAAGAGGGGACGGCTGGGAGTTGGTTACATGCAGCTGGTGATTTTAAGGGCACAGCACCAGAAACCATCACTGCGGGCCCCAGCGCCTCCTACCCCCTGCATCCACAGGAGGAGGGGAGGCAGGGAGAGGACGGAAGCCAATTTGGGAGAGGTTAGTGGCGGGAGGTCTTCACCTTTATCTCCTTGAAGAAGGAAGCCGTTTCGCCCTCGATAATTGGCTGCAGCAAAGGGCTTCTCCGCTTGCTGGAGGGGGATCCCTGCGACAGGTGTGGACAAGGTGGTTACATTGCGAACCCCTCTCCCTTGCCCTCCAGGCCTCTGCCTCCTCTGATTCACTAGGATTCATCACTGACTTTGAACGATACGCCCTAACCTGTCCCCGCCAAATAGTCCCAGGAAAACCAGAGACAACCAAAGCTCTCGTCCGAGGTGGTGCTTCATTTCAGAGCCCACAGCCCCAAACCAAGGAGGCCACAGGAGAGCAAGAATAGCCCACGAGCAGGCTAACCGATCGCAGGCCGAGCCCGAGGAGAGACGCCGGCCTGCTTCTCCTCCTTTCTCCTCCCCGATGACGGCAAGAACGAGAACCCGGGAACCGTCACGGGCTTCAAGCACAACAGCATCAGCTCCTCAGGTGATTCAAAGGTTATGTGGCTTCCCTGCTGTACAATCTCCTTTTTCAGGAACACTTGCTGAGGGGCACTCAGGGCTCCTAACTGGAGAAGGAAAGGATTCCTTAGATTGAATCCTTTCATTGGTCAGTTTACTAATTTGTTCTGTGAGAAATTTCTAGAGAAGTCACTTTCTTCTAACACACCTGCCTGAAGTCTGGGACCTCCCTCATTCTTAAGGACAGGTACACTGTTAAAAGAAATACAAAGAGTGTATCTTAGAAATAAACAAGGAGGGGCACCTGGCGGGCCCGGTCGGTGGAGCAAGTGGCTCCTGATGTCGGGGTTGTGACTGTGGGCCCCACGTTACGTGCAGAGATTGCTTAAAAAGAAAAAAATGTATATATTTTTAAAGATTTTATTTATTTATTGGACAGAGAGAGAGCGCATAAGCAGGGGGAGCAGCAGAGGGAGAGGGAGAAGCAGACTCCCCACTGAGCAGGGAGTCCAATGTGGGACTCGATCCCAGGACCCTGAGATCATGACCTGAGCTGAAGGCAGACGCTTAATGGACTGAGCCACCCAGGTGCCGCAGAAAGAAAATCTTAAAAAAAAAAAAAAAAAAAAAAAAGAAAGGAAGGAAGGAAGGAAGGAAGGAAGGAGATTTAAAGAGGGAACCAAAGAGCAGCAAGTAGATGACATGTATTTTAATAAAACATAAAAGCAAGGCTGTGTCTGCTTATTAGAAAGTTTAGATGTCAGCATTCCTGGAGAGGAGAGCACTGGACCAGAGGCAAAGGCTCCCCCAGGAGATGAACAGGGCAGTAAGGTTCACTCCCAGCCAGGTGGAAATCTAGGAGGAAATACCAGAATCCGGGAGGAGGGCAAGCTGGCCACTGCCTGAAGGCAAATTGCTGGTCCCTCCTCTGGACACAATCAAACTTCAGAGGCCAGAAACAGCTCATTGTCAGTCAGAGGACGGTGGCCACTGACGGGGGGCCGCACAGTAACTAGCCTCGCACCCTTTTCTTCCACCTCTACTTTCTATAGCCACCATAAAGAGGCGGCTCTCCGGAGTTCCTTAGAGGATTTCTCCCTGGATATGACTCCCACTGGGGTTATCCCTCTCTTGGAGGGGGAGAGAAGACTGTTAACAGCAGGCCCTGGGGACCAGAGAGGCCTCTGGACCGGAGGGGCCTAGAGAAAGCAGGGCCCTGTCCTGCTGGTGCTCTGTCTCTGAGGAAAGGCTGGGGCAGTCAGCCCAGCACAAGTCAGATGGACGTATACGTCAAAGCACGTTGCCCAAAAGAAAAAATTCTAGCAGCTTCAGATTTGCTCATTTTGGGCAAATGTAGTCTCAGAAGTCTTTGATACAATCTCCATTCCCCCAGCTAAGGAGTCATAAATATTCATGACAGGTTCAACTATTAAAGACTACTCTGTAATGAGAAGGCAGGGTGGGGCTCTCTTAATACAGCCAGGGCCAGTCCCACAGGTAACTGACCACAGAAAGGTGTCGTACTCACAATGATGGGTATGGTGTTGGCTCGGGACAGGATCTGCTTGACCAGCCGGTATCTGTCATACAGTGGCTTCATTACCTGGCGTTCATTCTTGGTTACCTGAAAACAAGAGCATCAGAGCTAAGAAGCGGCCTCTGGACGCCAGGCTGTCAGCTGCTCAAGCATGCTCTGGGCCTGGAGAAAACACAGATGACTCAACTCCACTCTTGCCATTCTTGCAAAACTTATGTAAGCTGATAATAGTATTAGTCAGTGAATGTTTAAAATATCTACTTCAGTGGCAGATCTTAGGAAATCATTCCATCAGCTGTACTGCTTTTCCCAAATCAAAGCTATGACCATTACTGGTTGCCTGTTTAGAACTATTCAAAGTGATTTACTATTTTCCAGATCTAGGGAAGAAGCAAGCATGTATTTTTATGATAATACTTACTGTGCATTGCTGTAATCAGTTTTTTTTTTTTTTTAAGAGGTCTTTCCCCGCCATGAAATTGTCTTGTTTTGAAGGACAAGATTCTGGCAAATATCTTCAAGAAACATCTGCTGATAGACTGCATGGCCGGACTCATCGCTAGGGCCCTGAAATCTGGCAGAGTGCTCATGGACGTGTAAAGGATTGCCTCTACCACAGCAGGGAGGAATCAGGCCCAACTCCCTGGTACTGCACTCGAAGCCCTTCGTCATCCACCGCCTCTTCCCCTTCCTGTCACACCTCAAGCTCCAGAGGTCATTCAGGTTGTCTCATAGCTCTTTGCCTCGTTCCGTATGCCCTGGAATGGCCTCCTCTCTGCTCCTTGGTTTGGCAGATTCCAGATCACGAGCCACCTCCCCCCATGCAACCTTCTTCCAACATCCCCCACTGAGGGACCTGCTCACACATCTCTGCGTCGCCTACGGCAATCTGCGTATACTGTGTCACTTCGCACACGCTTTGCTAGCCGCTGAATGCGTGTGTCCCCTCCACCCTAGTCCCCCATGTGATGGTATCAGGCGGTCCGGGCTTTGGGAGGTGATTAGGTCATGAAGGGGGAGCCCTCATGAACAGGAGTAGTGCCCTTATAAAAGAGACCCCACGGAGCTCCCTGGTCCCTTCTGCCATGTGAGGACAGTAAGAAAATGGCTGTCTGTGAACCAGGAAAGGGCTCTCACCAAACACTGAATCTATCAGCGCCTTGATCTTGGACTTCCCAGCCTCCAGAGCTGTGACAAACAAATTTCTGTTGTTTATAAGGCTCTTGTGTAAGGTATTTTATAATAGCTGCCCCAGTAGATGATACATTTTATACTCCATAGTAACTGCTTGTTGGCACATCTGTCTCCTCTTTAAGACTATAAACCCTCTGAGAGCAGGAGTGTGTGTTTTTGTATCCCTGGAAACTATTTCAGTGCCTGACATAATGGAAATATTCCATAAGAATCTGCGAAGTGAGAGAATAGTTCAAACATAAATATGTATGCAAAGTTTATAGGTATGCATGCATTTCCCTTCTTTACTTAAATGTTGAAAGAGATGAAGTATCTTTGTTTCAAGTTTGCGGTTTGTCTTCTGCACTTTATTTCTACTGGGCACATAAGGCAAGAGTTACAGAGGTAAGGAAGGGCAAATGGTATTATGGACCTATTGGGCCTTCAACTCTGAAGACAACTGTGGGTTATGCATGAATGGATTATTCCTTTGTAACCTTTTATGTTTGCCTTTCTCAAAATGGTCAATAATGAGTGATCTTTGGACCAACTTCACGTGCCAGGATAGGATACTGCCATTATGCAGAAATATCTTGTGGACTTATTTGCTATGGACAGCAGTAATAATAATCTTTTCTATTTCTTCCTAATATCACAATACTGAAAGGCAGATGGCATTTTCCTATTGCTAGCTACCATATCAAAAGGAGTTTTAAAACTGGCATTTCATAGAAGATGACCGTCCAAAATGAAAGGGAACACAGAAATTATTTTACGTAAGAAAGACTGAGGATCAAACCATAGGTGTTACTACTGGACACGCCGACTGCAGTGGTTAACATGAGAAAACAGATCATGTCAAGTGTCCCAGCAAGAATGCTGAAGAACTGGAACTCTCTTTCACTGCTGCTTAGAGTGGAACAATCTGGACGACTATTTGGCAGTGTCTACTAAAGCTGAATATGTGACTCCTCAGTTCTGCTCTTAAGTATTAAAAAAACCCCAAAAACAAAAACCAAGTGTGGCCTTAAGCTCACTAAAAGACACACAGAATAATGTTCACAGCAGCACTACTTATAATATAACTGCAAACTGGAAACCATCCATACACCCAGCAACAGAATGGATATGTTCCCCAAACTGAATACTGCACAGCAATGAGGACGAATGGGCCACAGCTGTAGGCAACATCATAAGTTAATCTCACAAAAAGACAGCCAAGTAAAATAAGCCAGGTACGAAAGAATATGTACTGTAAGATTCTACTTACGTAAGTTCAGAAATGAGCAAACAGAATTTACAGCTTTAGAAGTCAAGATAATGGTTTTCCTTCATGGAGTGGAGGTCATGGTATTGACTGGAAGGGGACAAGGAGTGGGGTTTCTGGAGGACTGGAAACATCTGTTTCGTGGTCTGCATGCTGCTTACCTGGACTTGTTTACTTTGTGAAAATGCATCAAGACACATATTTATAATTTGGGCTTCTTTCTGTATTTACGTCATACTTCAACAAGAGTTCAACAACGGCCACAGATAAGTCTGAGGAGTGGGAGTGGGAGTGACTTGTACAACCTTCTCACGTGTGAAACGACAAAATTTAGGCCTGGAACACATGGACTAACTTTAAATACAAGACGAATCCCTTAAACATGCTGCAGATGAGGTTAAGGAACATTCTAAGTGCCGACACGCGACACGTGCTGGAATACTGGGTAAGACAAACACTCAATAGTTTAGGGACCAAAAGACGTATGAAAATAAAAATAACAAGGAGCTAGCTAGCATTTCCCCATTGTGGACTCGCATCCTATTTACTTGTTGCTTGGCAGAAACAGTTTTGGATTGAGGGAGAGTCTGGATTTTAGAAGGAGACTTTGCTGGTAAAACCGGCCAGATGTGGCAAATTTGATAGAAACCAGTTTCCTCTCTAATTCTTTGTTCAAATTTTCTAGTTGGAGCAAATGAAGAGAATCACTGGCTTAATTCTTCGTCTTAGGACACTGATATTTAGGTTTTCTATGAATTGCTCAGGTTTGAAATTGATGACCCTCAGGAACTAACCACCTGTGAGTGATCTGAGGAAGTCCAGTTTCTGACTCTGGAGAGTCAAACCCATTATATTTCCACCAAAGTTAACGCTGGCATTTGACAGAAGTGTCTAAACACTGGAAATACTAAAGATCTTTGTCCGAGGGGTAGAAAGAATTAATACTACTTGGTTTACACCAGAATTATTTTCATGATATATACCTGAAGCCAAAGTCTTGGTGATACTAAAAGTTAACACAACTTTCACTCAACATAAAACCACATCACATGCAATTATCAGAACTGGACTTGTTAGTTGAGCCAAAATCTAGCCAATAGTTCCATAAACAAAGCAGGGCCTTGGCTGAACTGTTAAAAAAAAAAGGGTCAGCTGATATTAAATGGACCATGGGAAAACTGTTTGGAAGTCGATGTCTCTTATTCTTGAGTCATCAGCTGCTCGGAGATTCTGTTATTGATGGAAAACAGGCCTTTGAATGAGCCAGTAAAATCCTCTGAGCCTTGATTTCCTGATTGGTAAACTGCAGAATTCAGATTAGAAAATCTTTACGATCTATAGTTGCTTGGAAATGACTTCAGGCCAAGCATGTAATACATCGTATTTTCTATTACACTTTCACTCCTCTTGCCTCAAACCTTTATTAAATTTTCATTTAGGTGGTAGTTCTGAATGGCTTTCCAGTGTGTGGGAATTGGGTTATTACTAAGATGTATTTTTGCACACAAATCGAACAACCTAGGCGCAAATATCTAATGGGTGAAGTCAGCACCTCCCATTCTGTGCTTTTTTTTTTTTTTAAAGATTTTATCTATCTATCTATCTATCTATCTATCTATCTATCTATCTATCTAGTACACACGAGTGGGGTGGGGAGGAGGTGAGGGAGAGACAGACTCTCAAGCAGACCCCATGCTAAGCATGGAGCCCAACGTGGGGCTCAAAGCCAGGACCCTGGGATCACGACCTGACTCGAAATCAAGAGTTGCACACTTAACTGACTGAGCCACCCAGGTGTCCTGGTCTTTGTTTTTGATTAAAGAAATTTTCCATGACTGATCTCTTACAACTCTATTTGGTTGCTCTATACAGTCTCAGATAATATTTCCAGGTACCAAGGGAACACCAGCCAATAATTAATCCACATTTAAATGGAGGAAAATCTTGGACACAAATTATAAAGTCCTGATTAGAAAACCACATTTGCCTTTCTTTATCTTTTGTGATGGTTTTTGTCTTAGCCTCAAATAAAACTTCTTCACAGAAACACCCATTCGGGCTTTGTTACCCGCACAGTGCCACACAGGTGATGACTGATGCTTTTAATGTGAAGAAAAAGACGGAATTAGAACCCTGGAATACCAGAGCTAGAAGAGCCTTATTTTTTCATATAATGAAACTAAGCCCTGGAGAGGGCAATGATTTGCCCAAGGCAATAGATTCGGGTCAAGAACCCAGGTTCATGCACTCCCAGTTCAGTTTTCTTTCCATTCACGAATAAGACATGAAGAAAAGTAGGATCTTAACACAGTGAAGACATACTAAAAATGTCACAACGAAGCATTTTCCTCTAATACGGTTTGACCAAGTTGTCTCCTTAATATAAAGAATTCTGCCTTCCAAGCTCAGAGCTCTGCCTGAGTTCACAAGACCTCTAGCAATAAATAGCAGCATGGAAGCCCCACCTTGTGAGAAATTATGCCACAGACAGACAAGACACTACGCAGCGTCCAAATCTTAGTGTAACAAGTGGTTTGAGTTTGTGTGTGGAGGGGTACCGCTGAGTCATAAAACTCCTAGCAGGAGAAGACAAATGAGACGGATTCTTTTAACTACTGCATTTTGGCCCATCGACTTAGAAAGAGGCAATTCTCTACCTTTATTATCAGGTAAAAATAGACTGGGCAAAGAGCAGATTATCCCAAGGGCAGTATTTATATAAGCTGCAGAGTTTGCATTTAAATTTGAACAGAGTGTGTTCAGTGTCACGTTAGTTCCCAAGGTATTAAAACATCATATGAAAACATACTGATGAGGAAGAGACTCAAGAAGAAAGCAGCAGCTCTCAATAAGCAACCCACTCCTTCTACGTTCTCATCAAGGAGGGGTCTGTAATACGGTGACCTGCAGTCGTGTGTTGTACTTTCTGTGACATGGTCTTTTGATGAGATCCTTAAATGCTATCCTAATAATCTGTAGGGATTTATGTGCCCTGTGTAAATGAGTGTGTTTCTGTTTTGCATTCACATGCCAACCTGCGGAATGCACTGTTAAAGCAAACAGCCTTGTTTATAAAATGTATGAGAGCAGCACACAGCGGTTTTGGCCTGTGATTCTGACCGTCACTCACTGTCCTTTCAAATCAGAATCTGTAGACTCAGCAAAAACCCAGGAGCTTTGAGCACCTGCTTTTCTAAAAACAAACAAACAAACAAACAAACAAACAAACAAAAACCAAAAACCCCCCCCTGGGGTTTGGAATGATAGGTTAGCTCTGAAAACACATGTTTTTTTAAGAAGAGTGTTGCCCAAATGGTATTTACAGTTCAAGGTCCATGGCAACACCACAGACCTAAGAATGAAAAGTTTACTCTTTGATTTTCACACTGGCCAGATATCAAATGAACTCTGCTTTTCCTGAGGAGGTTGGAGCATCATGTTCCAGAGAGAGGCAGAGAGTCTGACCAGGAACCAGCAACAAATCAAATGCCATTCAAAGTTCTAGAGCACTTGTTCCCTGCCTGATGAGGTGCTAGAATCCAGACCCAAAACGGTGTTCTTCCAACATCTAAAAGCACGATGAGAGGAAAGGGAATAATACAGCAGGGCCAAGAACTAAGATTTCATATTCCTAATGATAAGAGAGCTGAGACAATGTGCGTTCTCTCTCCTGAGTCCATCACTTAATAAGAAGCAAGCTGCAGATAGCAGAACATTTACTTGTAGCAGAATTGAAAACAACATTTAAAAAAAAGAGTGACAACATCATTGACTGGGCACCCCCCCAGCCACCTGCCAAGCCACCCAGCCCACTTCCTCAGTGCCGGACAGCCTACAGGTAAATGGGTGTGCGCATGTCTGAACTGTCCGTTGGTCTCCATGACAACCGATAACGGACAGCTACGGTATAGATAAAGCATTCGAGTCCTACCTCAGTAGCCCAAAGCTCCAGGGCTGGACTCAGTAGGGCTGGGATCTGAATCTGGGTCTGTGGATCCCAGTCCCCACACATCACTTCAGGCCAGACAGGATGAGAGGATCTGTGTCCAACTCTGAGCAACACATACCTGGCACACAAGCCCCCGGAACTGGCTGTAAAGGTTGGGACTAGAGAGCAGGTGAGAAATCACTTGGCCTCAAGCAAAGAAGTCCGTAAAGGGGTCCATCAGTGTGGATACCCACATGAGGAAAACAAGAAATGCTGGAGAAGGAAAGCACACAAGTCCCCCCTCCTTCCCCACCTGCCTGGTGGCCATGAGGAGATCTTTACTTAAAAGGCTCTCAGCCAACTGTGGAGAAGGGGCTTCTCTCTGCTAGAAGGAGTTCAGTTCTACTTCTCCAAGTTCTGAATCCTCCAGGAGAAAAGGACAAGTTTCAGAATATATCTGCACTTCAGTGCATTTACTATTTGGTTCAATGCCTTTAAAAAAATCCAAAACAAAACTTGGCCTGAAACATGACCATTATCCCAGAGTGCCAGTATTTTTCCACTGTAGGGAAGAGGCCAGTAAAATCAATCATCAGCAGCTCCAGCTTTTTTTTTTTTTTTTTTAATTTAAACCTGATAAATTCAGAACCAAAAATACCAGGAGGATGCATTCTACAGACAGTTTACTGGGCACATGGTATGTGTCGGGTCTTTGTGCTGGATGCTGAAGGTCAGGACCCTTGTCAGGCGAACAAAACCCAGAGCTCCTGCCCTCACAGATCTCAGAGTCTAGTGCATTATTCTGGAAGCTTCTTTATTCAAAAGAGTATATTTTACATGAAGTACTATCTCCATTATACAGCCATGGCTGTGATTGGAAGAGACCCCTGCACTTTGGCTGTATACAAACCCTTGTATGAATACTAACTTCACGCTCCTTCACAGCTGCTCTTAAGAACTTGTTTTGTTGTGTTCTTGACAACACTCCCCACAGAAGGTCACTGAGAGTAACTGACAAGGGTATCTGATGATGAGTCTCTTAAGGAATCGAGCAGAAGTCTACGGTGCCACTGTCTCCACCAGGACTAACGACAAACACGCAATAACCGCGCTCTGCTGAGTAACGAATCGCTTTCAACGCCTCCTGTTGCTATGGAAAGGCAAAGGCGTATTCTGGATTCCTCGCACTTTTGGTTCAGGATGGTGGCTGGGACTTCTCTACAGATGAACCCTGGCCGTGGCTACGTTGAAGAGAGATCGAACTTTAGGGCAAATCACACTAGCTTAACACCTTCATTTTAAGGACAAGAATGCCTGGAGCCAGTGACAGCTTATGCGGGCAGACTTAGGGAAGTCTCTAGGGCTTTGCGCACTCATGTATAATCTATGCCCCCCCCCTCCCGCCACTGTCCCCCTGAAGCGGAACACTAGCGACTAAATGTGAGCTGCAAACTCATGTTTCTTTGGAACTCAAATTCAGCATCCTCTCCACAGCGGAAGTCTCTGCTCAGTTTAGCCTTCAGAGAGCTTAGGTCTGCTGAAAATATGGAGTCATCTCCTAAACGTCAGGAAAACTCACGTGTCAAAGACTGAACATTCGTTTCTAAAGCCCAACAGTCGACCGCAGTCGGATATCTCCGTTCAGTCACGTACCGGCCGTCCATGAATGCTCTCGTAATAGAGCAGAGCCTTCTGCAGAGCCACTTTCTCGTTGGCAATCTGGTCTTTGGTCATATCCTGAATAAACACAAGGAGAGAGAAATGAGAGGGGGAACATTTACGAACACTCCTACTTCTTTCTGTAAACCAATTTCCTCAGGCAAGGTTAAAAAGCTTCCTCCCACAACCGTTGCTCCGAGCTCTGTGCAAAGCTCGCTCAGGAACTGGCTTGTCCGGACTTTTGCTGGGACAATGTGCGTCCACAGAGAGCACGGAAGAGTCGTCATCAACTCCGTGCATCTCCCACGTGGCAGCGAAGGCACGTGGAGGGAAGCGAGCCTGCGAAGCACATGGGGCTTAGCCTAATGGCCCAAGCGATGACTACAGTCACAAGTTACACGGTCCCAAGGGTTCGCCTACAATCCTTCTACTCTAGAGTCATCAAACCGTCTGTTAACCTGAACGAGTCCTTTCTGTGATCTCTACACGAGAGTGTGCTGCTCTCAACGGGTCGTCATAAAGCAAAAGACTAGCACTGAAAACACTCAAGCTGTTCCACCTGCTTCTCTAGACATCTAAGAGTGTGGGAGAGAGGGCGTGGGAGGTCTGAGAGGGCGTCGCTGCATCCCTCTTCCCACAGGGACCCATGCGTCGGGCCCTATGTTTCCACCACGCTGACTGGAGTGGTTTAGGACTAGCAGCTGGCTTAGGGCCTCCACCGAATCTCCACACCTTAATGTCCTCAGGACGGCTGCTCTCTGCCCGCTTCTCCAGGAGCTTCCTCTGGATGGATTCCAGGGTGGCTTCGACACTAGGCTTTACGGCTTTATCGACGAGCTCCTGCTTCTTCTCGTCTTCTTTCTCAAGCTGGGAACCGAAACTCTTGGGAAGCGTGTTGCTTCGCTGCCTCATCCTGGGGGCTAGGTCCTCTTCAGATATCTTTAGTTTGGACTCTGGTGTGAAAACATTTGGGGAGGTGATGCGTGAGAACTGATGTCTGTTGAACCCCAGTTGTTTTTCTCTGGTGTTAATAACTGTTTAGCCCCATCTTTTTTCAGAAAGTATCTAATTATAACAGTAGTTGAAATCCCTGGGTTATTATGTAATACCGAAGAAAATGCTAACATCTTCTTGGATTATTTGGAATGTTCCCCTAATGCAAATTCCCGAGAAAGCTTTAGCTATGTAACATCCATGCTTTAGTCACACCAACAGGTTTGCTGTTCTCAGAATGTGGCAGATGCTTCCTATACTCACTCCCTTACTGTTTGCTGGCATCGACTGATCCAGCACCCAACTGCTGGCCAACTTTTTCCAGATAACCTACGTACCTCACTTTGGAATTATTTTCCCTTTGTATTCCATTTGGTCGTTTATATGACTATCTCCTAAAGACAGCATGCTTTTTGAGGGACAAGGACCCAATCCTTTTTATACTCCTCCGTGCTCACAGGTCTCCTGATACCGCCGCAAATAAAATCCTGGTACTTAGTATTGAACTGAAACCATCACCCTTAAATTCATGATTTAGGGAAATGCGGAAATGCTGCAGAATTTGCATCTTAGCTGATCAGGGTTGTCCTGTGATGGAGACCATGGTGAGACACGGGGAAGGTGTCCTCTGAACAGCAGGAGCACTGGGGGGCAGCGTCAAGGAACTTGTGTTTTCTCAACTATTTCAGCAGTGGCACTCAGGGTGTGGTGAGATGGCGAATTCTGCAGGTGGCTTGTCTTACAGAAACCATGCAGAGGTCTAAAACTTTACCTACCTTTAAGCTGTTTCCGGAATTTGGCAAGGTCATTTGTCCATTTTAGAACCTCTGGATTGGCTGCTTTGTCACTGTGGGAAGGCTGAGAAAAGCAGAATCTAATGTAAATATTTTCAAACTGGGGCAGGAAAAAGAAGAGTTTGATGATCACTTTATTTTATTTTTTCTTTTTAAAGATTTTCTTTATTTGAGAGAGAGAGAAAACACACAAGGGCAGAGGGAGAAGCAGACTCCTGTGGTGCTTGATCCCGGAACCCTGGGATCATGACCTGAGTCGAAGGCAGATGCTTAACCAACTGAGCCACCCAGGCGCCCCATGATCAGTTTGTTTTAAAGAGCAAGAGAAAGTTGAATCCCACTGGAAAAAGAAATTCATCATAAATAATCAGAGCAAACGTCATAGGTGTAATTCCATTATCCTTCTTTACATCTGGTTATTTTTGATGCTTTCAAAGAATTCCTCACAGGCAAAATGCTGGACTTCTGTGAAGTTCATGGCCCCATTTCATGAGTTGTAGGGTTTAAGCTATCAGGCTAACAGAATGGAAAGCAGAGGGGGGTACGTTTTACACTGGAAACACCATGCAAAATGCCTTTCTGCCACTCTTGTGGGCAATGCTAAGATAGAGCTGAGAGTAGAATGAGGTCAATACTAATGAAATTTTAGAAGATAATCTTGAATTAAGTTTTAGCCAAAATAAAGAATCATTTAATGGTTTTCCCCATTCCCTCACATGGATAAGTTTATAAGAGATCAACGAAAACTTTCAATTATTTGTAAGAATACCCTGTGCAAGGAAAATGCTGATACATGATGTCGGGGGCTTCTCGGGGTTTACTATCCAATTGTTATTGTCTGTTTTGAGTCTCCACAGAAATCTCCCTTAACTTCTGATCACTTCTCCGAGTTGCTGATGTGCCATCATGTCAGCATGTCTGGGGACACGAGGGGACAGGGACAACCCTGTGAGGAGACACTTACTCTGTACTTCCTCTCCTCTTCAAATCTATCTTCGAACTTTCGGATCTTCTTTTTAAGGCTCTGAATCCTTCGAGTGAGCTGGGCAGGTGTCAGGTCCTCCCGCTCGTCGTCGCAGGACCCGAGAGAGGAGCTCCGGCGCCTGCGAGGGGCACAGGGTGGGGCACTCACTGCCTGCTGAGGGGCTCGGGGACGGGGATGCGGCACGGAGGCAGAGGGTCCAGACAGTCTCCATCCTCTCGAATAAAAGAAAGTGGACTACCAATTCATTTTGTGACCCTGAGCTCTCTGTGTCCCACCTATCAGACAGGTCTAACTTTCTCTCGCTCACATTAACAATTAGCAAAGGCAGGACTGAAATATATGCTGCAGACCTGAAAGTTAAATTTTAGATAGCTCTGGAAAGGATGTGCTAATGGAAATTCAGTATGTGGTGATGCAATTGGGCCAACTGAAACATTACAACAGAGCCTGTGTACCAGGATGGAGTATTCCTGATAAGTTCTTCCACAGACTTACAACGTAATAAAAAAAAAAATAATTTACCGGCCATCAACCCCATTCCTATTCTTTCTAAGGTTATGGCGATGATATATTTGCTTATCAGCAACACAAACATACCTCATGAAAGAATGGGAATTTGGGGGAGAAGGAGGCACTTCCGTGTCATCCAGGTATTGCCTACTCTGCCCGTAAGCATAGAACCGAGGAGAGAGCATGGGGTCACTGTCCTCATCCAGAAGCTGGCGAATCAGGCGCCCGGCCTGCGGGGAGAGGCGTGCTTCATCAGAGCCCACGTTCTCCTGCTGCCATGAGAAGGTAGGGATAGGCTCTGGAAAATAAGGAAGGGAAGAAGTCAAAATTGCTCATGAAAGCATAATTGTTTCCTAAGTTTTCTGAATGGTGTAGGAGGCACTGAATTTAGGAGGCATTGAACAACCTCACATTTCAGATATAAGGTTCTGATGGAGGATGCAATGCCCCCACTGGAATCATCCATATATCTGCCAGCCATCACCTACCTCCTAGCTCTGTCCTCATTTGCTTTCACAAGAGAATTTACTCGGGCTGCCTGGAGGAATGGCCTTAAAGACGGAGAGCAAATAGTGTATGCTTCCAACCTCCCCTGCAGGTCAGGGACAAGAACTTTGCCAGGTGAGGGCATCATGGAGAAGAAAAGCACGTGTGCCAGGGAGAGAGCTATTTGGCTTCGTGGCTACACGTCCTTCACTGAAACAGCCAGGGAGTCATATTCATCTTGTGAGAACCCATTGACCTAGGAGTTTGCACCTTCTGTCTGGGGCCTTCAGTAAGCTGTTCACATGCTTCTGCTTAGTGCTGGGATTAGCATGTGTAAGATGCACGTTTTACACTTGAAATTTCAGAAGCTGCCCAAGACTACGGTTAACATAAGATGCTTACATAAATTAGTCAAAAACAAAAAGAAAAAGAAGGATGCCTTACAAAGGGTAAATCTGTACAAATTATTTTAGATAGTCTTTTAAGAAAAAACACACTCCACACAACATCCTGATTTGTCATTGTTGGAAGGAATAGGGGGATATATATTTCTCTTTCCTTTGAGACCCATATCAGTATATTCCTTTCTGCATTAAAAAAAATCCTATCAGATTTTAAAGGTAGATCTCAGATATGTAGGGTATTTCATCTGTAGCAGTCCCTGCATTAAAAAAAAAAAAGGTACGTTTTAAGTATAGTTATGAATTACTGTGACTTACGCAAGGCTGGGATCTGGCCATGCTCTGAAATTCTGGGATTCCTAGAGCAACATTTGTTCCTTCAGCTATTAAAGTGTTTTATCAAATCTAAAAAATTATCTTAAACAAGTGCTTGTTCAGTATTTTATTCAGGAAGATTACATCATAATCATAGAACATCAGAACTGGATGAAACTTCACACATCATCTAATTTAGTGATTCCTCAATCCCAGCTGCACGTTAGCATGACGAAGGGAAAGACGCATAACTTCTAATGCACAGGTTCTCACACCACCTAACTAAACGGAATATTTAGGTGAGGGCCCAGACACCCGGCTCCCTCTGACACGTGAACTTTAAAAGCTGCCCAAGTGAATGTAAATGCATTCAGGTTTGAGAACCACGGATTCAATCCAACACATTACAGACAAGGACATTGAAACCCAAAGAATTTAAGAGCAAATATCTTATCAACGACAAGAGTTGGGACTAAAATGAAATCTCCTGACTTGAAGGACAGTGCTTCAATTTAGTACGTGCCAGACGCTCCAACCACAAGAATGACCACCTGAAATTTTTGAAGACCCCAAAGTAGGAGAGATAAACACATTGTTAGAAAAAATAACCTCATGTGGAATAAGGTCCATAGGTTCTCAAAATTTAAAGAGAATAAAGTCATATGGGAACTTAGATGGTAATATATATTATTTTTTAAAAAAACGAAAGCAGGGTTACAGACAGATTTTTATCTGCTAGTCTCAGAAAGTGGCAGGGAACACTCTGGCCGGAGGTGACCAGGATTCCCCCCACCCCGTCCCATTTGCACTGAAGCTTGCAGAAGGCTCCTCCTAAGTGTCCAGGCTCAGATATGATCAGCTCCAAACTGCTGCATAAAAGAGCAAAATACCGATGAGAAGTGAGGGAAGGAGAGGGTAAGAGGAAAGTAATCCCTAGAGAAGTAAGAAGAGTCTAGTGTTAAGTTACAGAAAATGGAACTATGAAACTGGCCATGCTGTATCTTTTATTTCATGATAAGACAGCAGTGGTGTTCTGTAAGGACGAATATCAACAGAGTCAGGCAGGGAAAGGGTTAAGATGAGCCGGTAATAACGTCACTGGCAGAGTGGCAAAGCAGCAAAACAAGGTGGGGGGAAGGCCAAGGTGGTGTGCGGGGTACAGAGGGCACAGGCAAAGCAATGTCTGATGTTGATATTGGCATGTGGGTGTGCTGGCCAGTTTGACATTTCTACTCATCACAGTTTAGTTTGAAAAGGTGTTACCTTAGATCCTGAAATCCTTTAATTTGTCTGAACCTAGCAGAATATCTCTTGAGAAATATCACAACTCATCTTTCAGTTTTCAATGATGTGGCCTCTGTGTACGAAACAAGAGTGTCTGTGACCGTTATCCAAGCAGGTCTCCAGTAAAAAATGTATTGTGATCCTGAATTAACGATACAACACTAATCATGGAACTGAGTTATGCTTATTTGATGCTTTGTGGAGCCATTCGTCAGATTTCCTTTGTGTTAACACAGACCCATTCCTGACCGCTCACTTGACTAAGAAGACCCAATGTGCCCTTTTCTTAGCGTCACCATTGGTATATATGAAACACACAGCTGAAGCAATTCTAGCTTATGGGTGACATTTTCTCTTAAAGGATATAGTTAGCGTAAATGAATTCACTAAAAAATGACAAATGTAAAACCATTATGAATTTCAATTAACAAAATAAAGTTATGTTGCATCATCAGTATGCATGTAGAAGAGAAGTTTCTCACCTATCCAACATGAAATGCTTGCATTTCTCTCTCCTTTCTCTGTTTCCGTGGATATATTCATTTACTTTTTTTATTGAAATATCATGAACATACAGTGTTATATTAGTTTCAGGTATATAACATTCAACAATTCCCTGCATTACTCAGTGCTCATCAAGATAAGTGCACTCTTACTCCCTTTTATCTATTTCACCCTTCCCCCCACCCACTTCCCTCTGGCAACCACCGAGTCTGGTTTTTGTCTCTTTTTTTTTCCCTTGTTCATTTGTTTTGTTTCTTAAATTCCACATGAGTAAAATCATATGGTACATGTCTTTTTCAGTCTGATTTATTTCAGTTAGCATAATACTCTCTAGACCCATCTGTGTCATTGCAAAGGGCAAGATCTCACTCTTTCCTTTTTTCTACAGAATTATAATTTAAGGCTCTTATAATTTATAAAATTACATATAATATGCAGTTCAATATAACTAAATCAAGAAAACCAACTATTTTTCTGTTTTAGTTTGTAATGATCTAAAAATATAAGGCCTACTCATGTTTTCATAGTTGACACTCAACTAGACGAAGAAGAAAGAACCGAGTAAGAACAGTGCATAGAGGACAGGATGCCCAATTGCATTCCCTGCCTAGAGATTCAGTTTTGAGGGTGTATTCATTGACCATTCCCAGTGCCTAGTCTGAGAAATAGTTTATACTTTAATCAGTAATTCTAGAGCAATGAAATGGACAAAGATATTGCAAGAAAAATATTCAAAGGGAAAACAGAAAAGATTTGAGGCTTCGAATTAGATTTTCACCTTAAAGCACCACATGAAAGAAATGCGCTTTTATATCCAGACCAGAATTCCTTAAGTTCCGTGATTTTAGCCATGTGTCTTGTCACAAAGAACTCTGGACATAAATATGGCATGTCTCTCTATGAAAAATTAATCCACCAGGACAGCTGACATCAAAGCAGGTCAGAAGTAACAGAGATAAAAGCTGTATTCACGCTACCTAAGTAACAGAAGAGAATAGGTCCTGGGGGAGTTCCAATTCAGACACTACAGTACACACGGAAATAAAGGAAATTCGCTGCAGGAAGAAGAAACACGGTTCTGAGTAATATTAATGTGGTCATTGGGATATAGCTACTCTCTGCTTAGCCAGCCAGATCCATTTGCTAGACAAAAGAAAATTAGCTACTAAGATGATTTATTGCAGAAATCTGCCAGAATTAAGGGAGCTGATGTTTTCCACTTCTCACTTCCAACTACATGCTATTTAGTCATTACTCCCTGGCACGGCTCCTCGGTGGTGTGACAAGGTATGTGCACATCCCAGACACCAGAAGATGCAAACCCCCCTGGGGAGGAAAATCCTATTATAAAAATTTCCTTAGTGTTCCACAACTTAACCTTGGAACAATGGTAGTCCTATTAAATTGTTCAAAAAATCTTGCAAACTATCAGAGTTAGAAGGAACCTTAGTAGTCAGCTTTGTCAATCCCAATTTAATCCTTGCATTTCATATATCTGCCTTGTCTCTATTTGCAAATTTAATAAGTAGGCCCTTAATTGCTCCATTCAAGTCATAATAAAATGTGTGGAACAGGCTAGAGCTGGGGACTTTCCTAATGAGAATACCCCCATTTGTGTCAACTTTGATCAGTGTATCTGCAAATTTAAGTACTGTTGCTTAATCAGTTACTAATTCATTCTGCTACCTGACTGCTATTCCTTCCACATCTGACAGGGCACTGGAGTCCCCATTAACGGCCCAGCTGAGGTCTTTTCAAATGCGACATTTCCTAATCCAGAGTCACACACACATACACAAGGAGGTTGGTTTGGTAAAATCTGTCCTTGGCCAACAGTGCTAGGACCCAGTAATTATGAACTCCTTCTCTGTGTTCAGAGTCACCCACTGTCATTAGGCAGAACTGGGCTCTGGTTTCAAAGATGTCCAACTTAGGCTGGTTTTTCCTGAAACTATACTTGGAAACATTTGTGGAAGACAGTAACAACATCAACTAACACGTAGTGCCTGTTAGGTACTTGTACTGTGTCAAGCACTTTGCAAATATTAGCCCACTTAATCCTTGCAACAAACTTGCTAAGTGAATACTACAATATCTGTTTGCTCATTATTAATCTGTTGTTATGCTTATTTATTTATTTATATTTAAAAAAAATATTTGCGGGAGAGAGAGACATAGCACAAGCAGGTGGAACAGGAGAGGGAGAAGCAGACTCCCCATTGAGAAGGGAGACCAACGTGGGGCTCAATCCCAGGACCCTGAGACCATGACCTGAGCCAAAGGCAGATGCTTCACCGACTGAGCCACCCGGGTGCCCCTCTTACACCTATTTAAAGATGGAGAAAACGAGGCCGAAACTGTAACACATTTACTAACTTGTCCACACAGCTGCTGAAGTAGTAGGGCCAGGGTCTGAACCCCGGACGTGCCTGGTCTTAGCCATTATGGCCCACTGCTTGCCAGGACACGTAACTGGCATTGCTGAGAAAGAGGCATCAGAGAGGAAGTCAGGAGACTTCGTTATCTTGAATCATTTTCCTTCTTTTGGCCTCAGCTTTCCTAGCTGTATAATGGCAGAGTCCAGTCAAAAAAGTTTTAAGATCCCCTGCTTCTTCATCATTCTTTCAGAATTTCCACAGTTATTTTTGACAGGTAGTAAGCAATAAATAAGAAATATAAAGAATTTAAGCCCTTTAAAAATGTTCTTTTAAGCTTAACTTCACCAGGACAACATTAATAGAGAAAGCTGAGTATTTAAACCTTAATACTTCCACAAATGGTACCCCCAAATCAACATGAACTGGCTGATTAGGAACATTCTAATTATGCAGTTCTGAAGGGCTTTACATAACAAATAATAATACATTTGATTTGTATACTCATTTAATTTTGGAGAGTGGAAGTAATAAAATAATAATACGATGTGGATAGGTAAAAAATGGGCCTGAATACATAGCTACATACAGAGAGAGAGAAAAAAAGAAAAAAGCATGTGTTATATATCTGCCAACAAGCACGATTAGACTCTGATCCTACGTTCACTCTGAGAGGGTTCTACTCTATGTAGGCTATGGAATCTAATGACTAGGTTCATTTCCTTTTTTGTTGCCCTGATAAGTACGCCCCAGAAGCCAGAGAACGTCACTGCCATATGGGAGCACCCACCGCTGAGGCTAGCGCCAACAGTCTGCTCACTGAGTATCGTCTCACCCAGCATTCTACGATCTGTATGAATAAGAGAGTGTGAACTAAGTGTGGGGATGGGGAACAGACCAGCAAACCAAAAACAGCAGGTTACACTACATCGTGGCTTGGAGACTGGCAAGGGAGACTTACAGACACATTCTGGCTCAGAAGGTTTGAGTAACTATTACTTCCATGTATATATTTTGTTGCCCTGGTTTCACTTTCACACTTTAAATTAGTGCAAAGTGGATTCCTTACCGCAAAGCTATCATTTTGTTGGTTTATTGTTGAGGCAATAAAGGAAAGGTAATATTTTAGTGCTTGGAGACTGATGGCGCTCATCTGAACTATCCCTTATGCAAGAATTCCTTTATTTTGACTATACTTACTGTTACAATATAACATGAAAATTTAAAATAAATATATGATAAAAAATGGCCTTGAAATGAATCCGTGTAGATTTTTAAGATACGCAAGTTCAGTAACTAATGCAGTTAACTGGCAGAAGTTAACACAAGTCCTTTCATAAATTACATAGATAACACAACAAGCATTTCCAAGCCTACTCTATTTTTCCCCCAATAAGCTTTTTAAAATTCCATCTAGTTTCCAATATAACAAAATGTTTGTTCCTTCATATTATTATTATTATTATTATTATTATTATTACTGTTGTTATTATCTAGAAGAGAGTTCTTTACATTAAGTAATAAAACAGTTTTAAGGAAAGTTAGCTTCCAACCCCGCTGGAGGGAATTTTCATACTGGCCTCTTAACATTTGCTTGAAGAGATCACAAATTTATGACTGACCAAAATAAAAATCACCAAACTGAGTCCATTTCAGGGGGGATTAGAAGAATCTCCCTGCCCCTTTACTGAATACACCAAGATAATGTACCTAATCTGAATTCTGTCCAAAAATCCTCGTTTTTGTCTAGAATTCTGTGCTACTGATGTGAGGAGACCGTACTTCTGAAACCTAAATACAGCAGTTGTTTTGGCTATTGCTTTTTTCTTTTATTTGGGCAACAGTGGCTACTATGAGACTTTTTTGGGGGGGGGGAGATTTGTTTTTAATGAATTTAAAACACACCGGAATATTCCAAAGTACACAAAACAAAAGAAGAACAATAAAACACTACCCAGGAATGTATCACTGAAATTAAAAGGAAAACAAAACAAAACACCCTGCAATTTTTTCTAGTGACCGTACCATGAGCTGGGAAGGTCTGAGAAAATCTCCCACCCAACTGCCTCATTACATGGTAAAAGGCTAGGACATGTTTCTTGGATTGCAAACTGGGAGTACGAGAACAAAAAAACAAACAGTTCGCTTTTGCTTCACCAAGCCCTGGATGCAAGGAGCATAAAGGGATTGCTATTTTTCACCCGGTGGTCTGTTTAGATCGCGTTTTGCTCCTTCATCTAAACTCATTATCCTAATGAGTACTTTTTTGGTTTAAAAAGGGGTGGGGAAAAGACAAGGAAATCCAGGTGCTTCAGAAAAGGACGGATTCCTTGTAGCTGTGATTCTCTCTGTCACTGTGTTAGGTCGTGCTGCTGTTCTGAAACCAGGCACACAATTTCTCCCCCTTTGCAGCCTCCAAACACACGCAGCGTACAGAGGCAGCTCGACACGCATTTTGGACACACACTGATACAGGTCTGGATGCAGACACATGGATAAGGAGAGCAGAGCCGCTTGAGGGCACTGTCGCCACCGCCTTCCTGAAATGCAGTTTTGACAAGACGAGGACACCCTCTTCTTCCTCACAAGTACATTTCTACTGTTTTGCCAAAATCTCTAGAAAAACCAACCTTCCACACTGGATCATTGCAGGCTTTCCATTGGAAGCACTTTTTATTCAGTGTTCTCTTTGATAAGCAAATCCCTTATGCTGGCTGACCTGGCTTTTAAAAAATTCTATCCATATAAACAATCACAGAAGCAAAGCTTCTGTTTTCTCGAACACATGGGACAGAGATTTAATGAAGGAGGTGGCCGGCTGGTGTGCAGCAGCCGAAGAGCAGCTGCGCCCAGATGAAGTCCTAAATGTGGGAGGCTTCCTCAGTACTCTGCTCGGGACTACTAGACGGGGAACACATACGCGGACCGGCACTCCAGGTGAGTTAGGAAATAAAGAAGGCTGCAAGGTGACGCTACGATAGAGGGCAAGCACGTTTTCTTTCTTAGATTGCAATCCCTCCTGGCAACACGTAACGTGACACATTCCTATGCCAGGGAGAGGATTTGCAGTCATTTCGGAAATGCAGTTACTCCTACACCCATCGCTTTCATACATCCATGTGGTGACGCGCCTCTCATTTGGGCTACTTTATATATGCTTTTCCAATAATAAATCATCCAAATAGCAGCCGATCCTACCTTCCCAGCTCTTCTCGTCACACAATGCAGTCAGGTCGAGCTCAGGCACTTCGGAGACAAAGCTCTCCTGCTGGTCCTCGGCATCTTGAGTCCTCTGCAGTTTGGTGTCAGGTATGCTGGGACGCTCCTGAATCTTCATTGCGGGGCTCTGTAATAACAGCACAACGTCTCCAAAGAGCTCCTGCTCACCAAAACCCACACATGTCTGCAGCGGTACCACTCCTTCTGGATGAAGCCGCGCAAGCCCTAGCGGCAGACGCACCCAGCACAGAAATCACAATCATAGCTTGATGCCCCCTGGATACTCGCTGGCTGCTTGCATGCAAAAAGCAACCGTCCATCTGTGCTCCTAGAACTTTTCTTCTGTGAGAAAGACAAGAGGATTTCCAAGAGCTGCTGCTCCTGATAACTGCAGGCAGCTGACAGTCTTGATGGTTACTGATTGGGGCCGGGAAGGAGGGAAAGGAGTTTGTGTTTCCTTAAAGGAGTAGGGCTCTACAGACTGAAAACAGCAAAAATCCTGCCACTGCTGTTGCTAAGGCTGGAGAAGCAACATGGTGTCTCCTGCATGCAGACTTCTTTGCTCCTTAGGTAAACAGTCCTGCAAGGCCAGGAGCAGAGGCTGTGAACATGAACGCTCTCCTGCTGGCCCCGGCAGAAGCTTAGATCAATTCAGCGGGCGAGCTGCACATTCCCAGATTTCCTGTGGTTGTTTTCGCCCCAAGTGTGGGGAGGACAGACTATTTATGGAGGAGCTCTGGGTATTAAAGCATTGTTGCGCAAATTCAAACAGCACAGAGGTTTGGCGGCTCATCTGGGCTAGCAGTAAGGAATACGGACTCTGGAAATGAGCCAAAATCACACAGACAGCAGGACTTTTTTTTTTTTTTTTGGTAGTAAAAAGCCAAGAACTGGAAAGGCAGCAATGCATCATTTATATCTTACAAATACCCAACTGTCACTTGTTTTCCTATTATTCATCTTCTCTGAATATTAAAAACTCAGCTACACTTGGTTTTGCTTGTTGGGGGCACCCACACCCAGGCTGGGATATCTGGGGGATGAGAAAACCCTCTCCCAAAGGCTGCTATTTCAGCTAAGTGATTTTATGTTAACAAGATTCGCATTGAAATTCATTCTTTTTTTCCTTGCTCTTTTGGCATCTTGTAAACCCAACCACTGTTACTTTCCCTTCTCTCCTAAGATTATAAACACAAGTGTTTAATCACAAATATTCTTCTCAAGTAGCACAGATCTGTACAAAAGATTTTCTTGGAGAATAACTGGAAATTTATTTTAGCAGATATAATAAAAGAAAAAAACCCCAAACATCTGGAAATCATAAATGATTCCATTAATGCATGAGAAATGTTCTCCTGCTTAAAATAAGCACTATTAAGACTTCCAGCTATTTTTAATAGCTATTCAACCCACTTTGATATCGCCAGGGAATAGACGGGGCTTTTACTATTGTATTTCCACAAAATGATGCCCAAGGACCGCTATTTTCTTCACCACATTGGGAATAAAATGAAATATCATCAGTTAGTTCACAATGAGCTACTAAAGTCAGATGTAAACGCCAGGTAAATCTGGGGCTCTCTGACACTTTCAAAATGCTGCTTGTCTATTGGGGAAAAAACCAGATTATGCATTTATGCCATAAAAGTTATTTGTTCCTTGAACTGAATCCTAAGTGGACCAGGGCTGAATGACCAAGTCTGGCCCTCCGCTCATTGAGAGCTACAGGGTCAGTCACCAGCCGTGTGTGTGTGCGTGTGTGCACGTGTATATGTGTGTGTGTGTGCGTGTAAGAATCTGCATACAGCAAATAAACATTTTCTCAATAAAGATTTTTAACACTTGTTCCACTTAGAGACATACAAAAAGGAAGAATATAAGAAACGTGATTCCACATTGTAAGCACGGCATCCGGTCCACGAGGAGCCCGTGCCGGCCCCTGGTGCTGTACTACACTGGGACGGACGTGGCTTCTGCTGATAAGCAGGGCCGGGTGCCTGATATTTACTGTGCCTGGTGCTCTGGCTGAGCCGCTTCACTTCTCTGAACCTCCATTTCTTAATCTGTGAAATGGCATGAACAATTCCAATCTAGCAAGGTTCCTTTGATGATCTGGGAAAAGGTCTGAAAGGCCATTAGCATAGTGCCTGGAGCATAAGATACACACAGATGAGGCCATCAGTCTTTCCTCATTTCAAGGCACCATGGGAAGAAGAGAAAAACACTACCACACCTCAGAATGCCAGAGAGAGGTGCTGGAGATGAGCCGTGTTCAACAGCAATTCAAGGCAAACTGTGCTACCTTGAAGAGGGGGGTTCTAGATGCATGATGAACAAACAGAGGAAAGAGCCACTCGGGGTCCCGTCATGAGTCAGCAACAGCAATTTTGTTTTGGGGGCAGTGTGAGTGAGAGGGGTTGAGAAAGAGGAACAGGTGCAGAGGCAGGCACCCTGGGGGTTCGCCGGTCACAGCAGGGGAGGACAAGACAGAGGGAAAGGAGGTATTGAGGGTGTCGGGTGAGCGGACGCCAGATTGAGAAAGGCCGTGTATGCTCAGCTAAATTTGGACTTTAGCCTGTAGTTGACAATGTAAAGCCATGGAAGGATTTTAGAAACAGAGTAACAATGGTGAAATGTGTTTCCCAGGCTGAGGTCTTGCGGATGGGAATGAATGCTGGTGGGAAGACCTGCAGGCCTAAGCACTGGGTTCTGTAGGCAGCCTGTGTCCCTTCCCAACGCCAGATACTGGCTTTGCTTCCTGCCATGTCTGCGTCCCCTCAGGGCACTCAGAGTCCTGCAGCGCTTGACATGACACATGTAAAATGCTGAAACACACACACCCACACAAATGTAAAAATGCATACTTTTCACGATTGCTCAATCTGTATTAGCACCTATTTCAAAGGAAATTGAGCTTACTTTTTTTTCCTGCATCTGAATTAGTATCCATTTTAAAGAAAACTAAAATTAGAAAATTAATTTTTTTTTCTTTCCAAAATGCACAAATTTCTTCATTCCTTCGACGGCAGGGTTTGGCACATCCCCTCCGTGCTGGGCTAGTGAGCCATGAAGCTCCCTACACTGAGAGCGCTGACATTTTGTGGAAGAGGCTCAAGAGTGCTCAGTGGGGCTCTGAGGACAGTTGATCTGGGTGCAATACAACAATGGACCACCTTGTGAATTAGGGAGCTGCCCTTCACAGTGTTCAGATGAAGTCTGGGAGTCAGGCATGTGGGAGAGGCAGAATTACCGCCCTGGGTAGGAGGCTGGAATGGACAACCCTTAAGATCCTATTATTCTAACGAAGAGAACAGTTCAAGACTTTATTAGTTTTTTCAATAATAATATATATCACACGATATATACTTAAAATGGCCATTGTGTGCTAGAGATACAAAGATAATATTTACTCATTTACTCAACTAATAATTTTTGTGTACCTACTACCTGCTAGACAGTTTTCTAAACACTGGGGATACTTCAGAGGACAAAATTAAGTTTGTCCTAATGAATCTTACAGGAAGTAACAGTAAACAAAGAAAAAAATGTCAGGTAGTGACACGGACTATGGAGAAAAATAAAGCAGGGTAAGAGAGATGATGGAGGTAGGGGCCACGGTCTGCTATTTTCTATTTGGTGGTCAGGAAAGGCCTTTCTTACAGGGTGACATATAAGCAGAGATATGAAAGAAATGCGGGAGTGAGCCTATGGGAAGAGCATTCCAGAAAGAAGGAAAGCAAATGCAAAGGCCCTGAGGCACGGTCATTGTGTTTAAGGTAAGGAACAGCAAGGAGATCACTGCATCTGGAGTCACCATGTAAGGGTGTTTAGAATGTGCCACATATAACAGGGGATCACTCACACTACAGACCTGTGTTACACAAGCTTCTGGACTTTCTGGCTGATTTCCTACACAGCAGGGGCAGGGTCTCTCCTACATAAACCATACCAGCTTGCAGAGCATGGACACGCTTGGCACAGCGCTAGCCAGCACAGCCACGCGCTTGGCTCTTTCCTGCTATGACCAGTCCCTGAGGTCGCTCTTCACCCGCCTGCTGCTCCTGGAGGCCTGCTTCCCAGTTTCTGGCCTCATCTGTCTCACCAGAACCTGTCTCGGCTGCGGTGCCTGGGGATGCAGAGCGGGCTGCTGGTGTGGGCCCAGGGCTTATGTGCATATGGGAGCTGGGGCTGCCGCTCCGTGGCCACCCACGGGGAAGCAGATCGGGCTCTGCAGCAACACGCCAGCATCAAAACCACTCATCCTTCAACTACTCGTCAGCCTGGGCTGGGTGAGGCACCTCTCCAGATTGTTCCACACTCTCTCCCATGCTCATCCTGGGCACTGCACTGGTCTACTCGCTTGTCCGCTGCCTCTCCCAGATCATTCACGTTCAAACGTCAAGGACATTCTCAAGTACCAAAATATTTTTGGTTTCAACTTTTGTTGTTTACCTGTCTTATGTCTTCAGTTCAACCACAGAGTAAATGAATTACAGCAGTCCCCCTTATCTGGGGGGATGCATTCCAAGACTCCCAGTAGATGCCTGAAACTGGGGATAGTGCTGAGCCCTACAGACACTCTGCCTTTTCCTATACATACACAACTATGATAAAGTTTAATCGATAAATTAGGCACAGGATTAATAGTAACTAATAAATAGAACAATTATAACATACTCTAATAGAGGTTATGTGAATGTGGTCTCTCAAAACATCTTTACTCACCTTTCTTCTTCTTGTGATGATGTGAGATGATAAAATGCTTATGTGGTGAGATGAAGTGAGGGGAATGACATAGACATTGTGATGCAGTGTTGGACTACCATTGACCTTCGGATGATACGTCAGAAGGACAATAATCTGCTCCTAGACCAGGGCTAAATATGGGTAACTGAGACCAGAGAAAGTGAAACCACAGATAATGGGGGACTACCGCAATTTCACAATTTTCAACTCAGAGATCCTTGTGCTACGAGGTCACACATGAAACCCACGTCAAAAATGTTGTAGCATATGAAAACACATTACATATTCATGGCTCATAGGAGAGACAATATGGTAGGGCAGATAGGGGATGGGTTTTAAAGTCAGAGATCTGAGCTTCAATACCAGCTGCTCAGCTGCAAGATCTTCAATGAAAACCTTGTAAGACTTCATAGAGTTGTTATGAAGATTAAATGAAAAACATGTATCAAAATGGCTAGCCCATAGTAGCTGGGAAAAAAATGCTATTTCCAATTATTTATTACCTCCCTTTCACATTCATTCATCTGCAAGTGTTTAGTGAACACATACAGTGTCCTAGGCATTGGGATTACAGGAATTAACAAGGTATGGAATTCAGTGCGGAAGAAAGACATTGAACGTATAAGTGCCTATGTCACACATGTTATAACAGAAAAAAACAGGCTGCTAGGGAGCAAATACTCAGAGAGCTCACCTTGCCTGTGGCCTCGGGTAACAGTCCATATTCAGGAACCATTAAGGAACCATTGACTATTAGTCTATTCACCTGATCTTTGTCAAGACGTGCCCCTGTCTAACTGGACCTGGCTTTTTCAGTCCTCAGACTTCACTGATCTTGCTCCTACCCTGACTTCAAATAGTTGGTGAATTTTTGTTCATCCCTTCTCCCTCCCTGCGACAGGATATAAATAAGTAGCCTAAGAGCTTCCCAGAGCCAGGAGTGATGCTATCAGAGAGTGCACTGTGTAATGCAGTTTGCACAGGAAGGAACCACACAGCGGCAACACAAGAACCAGATGGAACCATAAACATTTACTGTTTGGCCTGACAATAAAGGAAAATGGACATAACACAGTTCCAAAATTCATGTGAATTGCAAAGCTTCAGTAGCCTTTAGAGACTGGATGAAATGGGAAGTGAATCTAAATAAACAGAGCTTTTAAATTATTCTGGTTTTAACATTAAAACCAGTAACAAAATCCTAACGCTTCCGTGGAGTACAGTGAAGTTGAAATAACACAGTGATTCATTTCATAAATACTTGTTGACAGGATATTTCAGAATTTAGCTCAAACCTGCTCAGGGCAAATAAAAGCCTACACTTAAGAAGTTTGATAATATTAATGCTCAGTCTTGATTGGAAAGCCTTGTCTTCTTTCTCTCTCTCCCTTCTTTTTACTTTTGTTTTAATGCTAGATAAAAAAGGGAAATGGCCTTTTGTTTATTATGAATGTCTTATTTGTTATAAAGGTATGCTTCTAAGCTCTTCTAAGCAGTAGGCTTAGAAAGCATAAAGAATGTAAAAATTTTGCGAAAGAATTTAACACTTCATTAACCTTGTACTTCTGACATAAAATGACCTCTCCCAGATAAGGTAATACCCTTCTATGCACTCAATAATTCTTAAAGGTTTTGCTTTCTTGATAAACAGATTAATATAAGGTTACAGTTTTAATATTCTGGATTTCATACAGAAGCATGAAATATTTCCACAACAAAAAATAACTTATCAGAAGGAATCAAACTGAAGGATAAGTGTTAAGCTCTATTGTAAACAGGACGTTGACAATCTGTATTTTCAGTGATATCTTTTGGAATCTAGAAGTTGCTAGTTTTAGGGATGACCTTTCTTCTGGGTACTGCCAGACGTTCACTGAGTTTAAAAAGAAACAAAAGGACAAAGACTCTGGACTCCAACATATTCAAGGAATAGTACCCTAGGCTCTTCCTTACATTAGCTCATTTCATAGAGCCCAAAAGGGATATTTTATTAAGATGCCAACCTTTCGAAAACCTACCCATAGAAATCATACTTTAATTTTTGGCATTTCGAATGGACTGTTAACTTTTTTTTTTTACTGACCATCTGAGGTCTCGAGCAGATTCTTTTTGTGGGTAAGATTAGTTGATTAAAAAAATTAAAAAGACGTACAACGAAGGGGACCCATGTTCACTTTTCAGCACATGCATTCACACGGAAACAAATTTAGGGCTGCAAAATGCTTACTTTAAAAATAAAGTCACAGTTGTGCCTGCATTTGCGTTTGAACCGCAGATTCTAAGGATAGCCTCTCTCTGCTTATGTGTCCCTCTGAGGAGCATCTCTGAGACTGGGTTTAATGTCCCACGTTCTCATGGAAATGCTAGTCAAAACAGGAAAGACCATGCTTCCTCAATGGCTGGCATCTGTTGTCTTAATCTTACATGAATCAAAGAACTTATAAGGAAAATTTTATTTTTTTTATTTTTTAAGATTTTATTTATTTATTTGACAGAGAGAGAGAGAGAGAGAGAAACAGCAAAAGAGGGAACACAAGCAGGGGGAGTGGGAGAGGGCGAAGGAGACTCCCAGCTGAGCAGGGAGCCTGATGCGGGACTCGATCCCAGGACCCTGGGATCATGACCTGAGCTGAGGGCAGACGCTTAACGAGTGAGCCACCTAGGTGCCCCATAAGGAAAATTTTAAAGGACGGTATTAGTGAGGACCAACTGTCTACATGAAAAATGAAACTGGAAACCTTATCGGAGCCATCCACAGTGGGCACATAAACGCTGGCTTCTCAACCTGATGGTACAGGAGACGTGACATAAAACACTGCTTAGGCAGAATTCTAGGAGGGGTAACCAAAGTCTAGACTTATTTTTCATCTCTGAAATTCAGGAATTATTGTGATATTACCAGAACACCAGATTAACTGTTTAGGTTGTTGAGTAAGCTCTAGAAAGTGCTACACACATTAAACAGTACAATGATACCACACTATAAAGAAGGGAAAAGGCTTTAAAAAGGGAAAATAGATCTTTTCATGGTCCGTCACTAATAATTAAATATATATATATATCCTTCAGTGAAAGAAGCACATGCCTTCCCGAGTAGAAGTATCATCCCAATCTTGTGGAGTGATGCCTTGTTTTTCTCCTTTGGGGCAGTTGTAAAAGAAAGGTGACACGGAGAGCTTAGGCTGCCTGTTAACTCACTGCTTAATTTTATCTCCTAGCTGAATGTATGATGATGACCATGATTATTAATAGCGAATGCTTAAGGGGTGCCAGAGGTGGGGTGGGTGCTGACTGGCACTTGCACATGGCTGATACATGTAAGAATAGGACCTGGCACATGGACGCAGGATTTGAGATTTTTTCCCCGTGATTCATCCACTGCCATGGGAGCTGTCCACAAACATACCAAGGCAAGCTGAGTTCAGCACGGATTTAGGNTGTAAAAGAAAGGTGACACGGAGAGCTTAGGCTGCCTGTTAACTCACTGCTTAATTTTATCTCCTAGCTGAACGTATGATGATGACCATGATTATTAATAGCAAATGCTTAAGGGGCCAGAGGTGGGGTGGGTGCTGACTGGCACTTGCACATGGCTGATACATGTAAGAATAGGACCTGGCACATGGACGCAGGATTTGAGATTTTTTTCCCCATGATTCATCCACTGCCATGGGAGCTGTCCACAAACATACCAAGGCAAGCTGAGTTCAGCACGGATTTAGGTTGGGTGCCACCTGGAATTTATGAGTTAATGTTATGAAGTCCACCCACAAAGGTTGCTCTATACCCTTTTATCGCGTAAAGGAGAACAGACATAAAAGGGAGGAACTGACAAGACCTCTCTAGGAGGCTGGCAAAGCAATCTTCTTTAAAGTCACGTTCAATGGCATGATGAGGAAGGGCTTGCTGTGAGCAGAGGAAAAAAGCAGACAGAGGATGAAACAAGAAGGAAAATAAAGAGACGCTATCATGGGGAACCTGTGCTTTGGAAAAAAGGTACCTGGTGTCAGGGGAAAATGTCCGCTGGTTGCCTGGGTCCCAAAGAAGGAAGCTTAAAGGAAGGGGGGGAAAAGAGATGGAAGAAGAGGCTTCGCAGCTGCAAAGTCAGAAAGAGGAAGCATTCCCCTCCCATTACCTGGCTGCGCTGAGGAAGCAGACATGACAAGAACTGAAGAGAGGGAACAGGAGGAGTCCACAGCACTGGCAGGGATTAGCAGGGAGGTGGTGGCTCATTTCTACCAATTTCATGCCAAATGGTTACATGAGTGTGTGTTTTTCTAAGAAGGGGGTCCACAGCTTTTAGATCCTAACCTCCTAGATTGTAGAATTCCAAGGTGGGTAGGGACTGCAGCTGTTCCTGACTCGTAGTTCCCAGCACAGTACACGTACGTGGCGGGACTTAACAGATGCTACGGAGTGACCCCGTCGGGAAATCAGGACAATGTCCAACGAAGATTAGGAATCACTGGAAAGTTTTCTTCTTCTTCTTCTTCTTTTTTTTTTTTAAGATTTTATTTATTTGAGAGAGAGAGAGAGATCACCAGCAGAGGGGAGGGACAGAGGGAGAAGCAGGCACCCCGCTGAGCACGGAGCCTGATACGGGGCTCAATCCCACGACCTGAGCCGAAGATAGTTGCTTAACTGACTGAGCCACCCAGGAGCCCGAGAGTTCTGATATAATTAATATTTTAAGGGTCAGAATTCAAGAACAGGCTGAAAAAAAGCTTTAAATCTTGCCCAAGGGAAAAACTGATAAAAATATTGAAAGTGGAGCTGGAAGCATTTGGGAGTAGATTACATACACATAGGTGAGTGCAAAATGGGGTTGAGCACGCTGAATGGAAGCCAGAGTTGGGAGCAAGGGAAATCACGTGGGTCAGCATGGTGATGCCCTCAGAGAATGAGGAAGACAGGAAATAACTGGAACTTTAAGATATAGACAATGTAAGGGAATTAGATATTTTTTCTCCATGGTTTACTTAAAATGAGACAAAATTCAGAAAACAAACTGCATTTAACAACTCACACTGAGTTTGGCTTAATGTGAACATTAATGAGATAAATCTAAGTGACAGATCCACTAAATTCATTACCTATTTATTTCCATCACTTAAAAATGCATAAGAACATGGAAAATCAAACCAGTGGCTTTGGCTTTTTGTTTTGTTTTATGGAAAATCTAAGGGGAAATCTCCATGTTACTGAAGTTTCTCTTTGCAAGCAAAATAAAAGAATTTAAAAGCAAAAGAATATGATTTCTCAAGGAATCTTTGTTTCAGTATTTGCCTTTCTGACGAAGCACAGTCCTGTCAATCTCATTATCCCTTACTGACAGGCTAAGGATGCTTCACGTGTGTTCTCAGGAATGTATGGATAGCCCCGTTACAATCACAATTTTGTTAGCTACTCACCTCAAAATGCTGGGTATGTCTGCCATCTTTTCCATTTTCTTTGCTATAAAAAACAGCAGCAACAACAAAATATAAAATGTCAGTTTTAGAACAATGCTTTTCATCCAGTGAAATTATGATTTCATTTATTTTAAAAGTAGGTTGAGTGGCTCTAAATTAAATTCTCGTGAAATTCAAAAACAAAACAGAACAAAAAATCAAAAAAAAACAAAACTAGAAACACAACCATGAATAGGGTTATTTGTCTTTAATAGCACCACAGCAGATTTTCTATTCTAAGCATGTTCCTTGCTACAAAATACTACTGGAAAACATACAGACCTTTAATTCTATTCTTTCTAGTTCTTGTAATGCACATTGTATTAAGTTAAAAAAAAAAAAAGCAAGCTATTCATGATCTTAGTAAGCAAGGTGAGGAAAAAATGCTAAAATTACCTTTCATCGGATATCAGTTCAACATCATCAGGTCCAGCCCTCTCATGAGATGGTGTGGAACTGAGGCTTTCCATATTCTGCAACAAAACAAATCGTGGTTGCCCAGTAGGAATGGTGAGAAATATGTTAACAGCAGGTCCTTCTTTATTTAAAATAGAAAAATCAGATAATACACAGATACAAATTCTAGTCCTCATATTTTTATCTTTAATAAAACTAGTAAAATTATGGAAATTTAGTATATGCTGCTTGCATAAAATTGGATACTGAATTTTATCATCCCTTTAGTGAGGATATCTGACACCATCACAGAAATGATCATTTTATCCTATAACATCCTTGTTAGGAATCATCCATATCTTACAGCTTAACATAGCAAAACCCAGACTGTCAGAACATTATGGTAAAATCAGAACTAGAACCAAGGAATCTGACTTTGAATCTTACCAGAAACCAACGGAACATTCATTGCTCATTTAACATATTTTCAGGATAAATTGCCAATATCATGTGGGATAACAAATAGCTTGTACCCAAACTGTAAACTATCCATGAATAGAAATGGTGTTAACTTAAGAACCTTTCTTTCTGTGATATTTAATATTAGTCTTTATACTAGTTAAGATGGAAAAAACTTACTCTGAACAGCATGTATTTCAGGCTGACCAAGAGGGCTTAATACTTATCAGGAGGCATACCTGTAATGTTTTTGTGACATGGCCAATGTTTTCTAAATATAATTCAGGTGACTGAGCACATCGTAAGTAAGCCATCCCCATGAAGAAAGATTACAAAAAAGCAAACAAGAGCACATTTATATTCAGTAAACTGAAAAAAAAAAAAAAAAGCTGCCGTAGAGATCTGAACCTGAATGTCACTGAACTCAAAGATTCCTATTTGCCTTAAAAGGACATCAAGCACAATCCACCTATTCTATGTCATCAGAATAACATGTACCGAAGCAACATGTGTTCATTCACGTATGTGTAACCTCCCATCGTGAAAAACCCTTTACAAAGGAAATCTGATTAAGGTTCACAATAATCCCACGAAATTGACATATATAGAAATCCTCACAAAACAAACATAATTAGAGTGGAAAACTAATCTTTGGCTTGGTAGGTGAATGAATTGTTTTCCATTTACGTTGGCTTGGCCAACTTATCTGGAATTCTGAAAGTATAAAACCCTGGGCTGCATCAAACAATAGAGACAAAGGAAGACACAGCATAACCTAATAGAATGGTGACTCTGGAGTCAGAATGCTTGGGTTTGAATACTAGCTCTATCATTTACCAACTGTATGACCCTACGTGACCTTCAATGCCCACATCTGGAAAATGGAGATGACAATATTAACACATTAACATAGGTGACCTTGAAGATTAAAGGAAATAATGCACGTAAAGAATGTGAATAATACCTGGTACATTTAAAAGATATTAGCTATTGTTGTTGATGTTGTTATTATTATTTCTAAAATGATGAAATCCACCTCCCCCCAAATATTTTACTACTATTTCTCCAGTTAAGGTGATACTCCAGGTACTGGAAAGAGTGGTTGTGTCTGCCATTACTAAACATCAATTTACATGCTTAGATAATCTACACAGTTCATTTTAGAATGAACCTGAGAAATAAAAACCATGACAACATTCAATTATATATACATTTTTATAACTCTAAAGTTTGAGTTAGAAGAGGCCTCTCTAAAACGGCACTCCTTAAACCAAAGCATAATTGCTCTTATTACCTGAGTGTGATCTTCCTGATAAAGGGGGTTGTATCTGTGACAAAGAATCTTTGTTCTCATTGGTAATCTTCAATAGATTATTGAAATCTTTAGTGTAAGACCTAGTCCAATAGCATTAGGTTTTCTAAAGCTCTGAAACCTGAATTCCTAGGGAAAGCACAATCCTCTACCCTCAGATCATTTTAAAACAGTGTCAATGAAATGTTTTAAATTATATGCAAATGACTGTTTCAGAATAAATAAAAATCTTCACATTAAGGCTAGGAAATATTCAGAAAGAGAGAAGAGAAAGTAAACCATAGTCATATTATATAAATTTACATATTTCAATAAGATTTTTTTCCCCTATACAAAAAGAACCAAGATACAATTGCTTATAGGTTTTGAGAATTATAGAAAAAAGACAGCTATGTTATACAATGGAAAACTTTGCAAAAAGCAGTTGTAAAATGTGAGAAAGTCTGGCTGATCTCAAGGGTTAAAACTAGTAAGCAGTAACTTGGACTCCCTCCCCCACCCGCTTTTAAAAAAATGTTTGACTCCTATGTTTAAGAACTCCCCAAGGATCTGTTTTTTTACGGATGTAATCGACAAAGGGTGACTTTCAATATTGTTCCATATTCGTCTCTAAGGCTTTATAATAATTCCAACTTTCATGTTGTCCACACATTGGAGAATGTTGAATATTCATGAGCTGCTTTCACTAAGGCAGCAGGCAAGCACACAGTGTCCCTTTGCTAAGGCGGTTGCCCCTATACCTTTTGGACACAGGAACATGTGAAGAATGTGCTACAACTGGCAACCTATCTCAATTTTTTTCAGAATGGAACAAACAAGGGTAGTAAAGCTCTCTGAATACAGTAACAGAAGTACCTTCTTCCACGGGTGCAAAACAAGTGATAAATTCTAACTTCCATTCTTTGCCTAAGTTTTAGGGAGAGAAGATTAAGATAAAGAAAAAGATCAGCAATTCCCCTCAATTCACTGAGATGGGAGAAGGAGAAAATGGAATGCACAGGCCAAAAGAAGAGCTTGAACATAGAGNCGAACGTAGAGGCTTCCACTGTATAGGAAATATGCTACCAGACTCTCAAATGTTCTGCGGCTGTAATAGTACTTGTCTTAGGGGAAAATACAGACTCGATGCCCAAAGGTTTTGAACTGTTTTACGTCCCAAACACTTCTCTAGGTGTGGTAAAAGAGTAGTTCATTAATGTTTGCATTTATGAAAGCCTGAAGTAATAAAAATCTTATAAAAATGTGTTATTGCATTAATTTTTACTTTAATTGGTCTTCTAAACTTAGGATCTTTTAAATAGGTAATTTTAAGAAATAGCAAAGTACAGATTATGACTTTAAGAGTAATACAATGAGGGGCGCCTGCGTGGCTCAGTCAGTTAAACATCTGACTTTGGCTCAGATCATGATCCCGGGGTTCTGGGNGCAACTGATTTTGGCTCAGATCATGATCCCGGGGTTCTGGGATTGAGCCCCTTGTCGGGCTCCCTGCTCTTTGGGGAGCCTGCTTCTCCCTCTCTCCCCTGCTCGTGCTCTATCTCTTGCTATCTCTCTCTCTTTCAAAGAAATAAAATCTTTGAGAAAAAAAAAAAAAGAATAATGAAACTACTTCTTGAATTGCATGAAAAAAAAGCAGATGAAGCTTAGTTTATAATCCATAAAATTCTGCTTCATTTAAGTCTTACCAGTGACTTTCAAAACACACGGATGTGCTATGATAGAATTTCTTTGGACAGTTTTTGGGTGTCAGAAGGAACTTAATTTTAAGAACCACCCTCCTCAATTATAAAAATAACCTCAAATCCAAAAAGAGCAAAATCCTTGAAAAACTTAGCTTTAGACTGGAATTTATTTTCAATTCTTCCCCTTGGCCCCCCTCACTGTTGTGGCATTGAAAGCTGGGCTCAAAACCTGTTTGACCACTGAAGCACTTGAAAACACTTGGAGTAAAAACAAATTTGTCTTCTAAAACTGTAAAATGCTGACAAACCCTTTATAGAGGACACTGGAAAAAAAAAATGTTTTCCCTCCATATACAAACAGCTCAGTCTGAAGGCTGCCGAGAACAATGCTAGTCAAAACAGGTTCATTATTCTAACCTTGAGCTCTAAGAGAAGGAGAATATCTGATATATTCTCATTAACAAAGGTTCAATGCACATTTGAGTTTCTTTTTGTACCCTTTCGTACATTTTATGTTTCACTCCTTAAAACAACTGTATAACTTAATTCATATTTATTTATTTATTTATTTTTTCTAAAGATTTCATTTATTTATTTGACAGAGAGAGACAGCCAGCGAGAGAGGGAACACAAGCAGGGGGAGTGGGAGAGGAAGAAGCAGGCTCCCAGCGGAGGAGCCTGATGTGGGGCTCGATCCCAGAACGCCGGGATCACGCCCTGAGCCGAAGGCAGACGCTTACCGACCGCCACCCAGGCGCCCCAACTTAATTCATATTTAAATAGAACTACTGATATGATACAAGGATGCTGATAGCAGGGCTTGCTAGCTATCCACTCCAGTACACGCCACCTTCCTTCCACAGAAATGAAGTAGCCACATGCCCAGCAACAATGCAGTCCCCAGTCTCTCCGGCAATGAGATATGGCCATGTGACTAACTCCCCTCCAACAGGAGGCGCAATGCAGTGCGTGTGGCTTCTAGGCCTGGCCAATAAACTATGCCAGCAGACACATTCCTCAACGCTCCTGCTCTCCCTCTGCGAGCTGGACAGGAGATGCAAACCACCATAGTTCACTGGAAGCTACTTGAAGACGACAGAGAGGAACTTGGCCTGGGTCCCTGAAAAGCTGCACAGAGCAAGTCCTCTACTCCTCTCCCTGGCCCTCAACTCCTACTTTAGGTTGTTATGGGAGAAGGAACATTTATTGTGTTCAAGACATTGTGTTTTGGGTCTTCTTGTTACACAAGTTACCCTAAAAAATACAGCAACCATTCATGCACTCCTTTTTTTCAACACATTTTTTTGATGAGCGCTGAACTCTGCTGGGTATTGGGGTACGAGGGTGAAAGGTGAACCAGACAGACACTGGTCCTTGTCATCATGACTTCTGCATTTTGGTTACTGCTCCAACTGTAGTTTGCTACACTGTTAATATTATCTTTATTTCTAAGGTAGGTTCTTTCTGAATGATAATGGTAAACATTAATTGGCAAAACATAACATTCAAAGTGGCCAGCACATTCTTTCCCTATTCAATAGTAAGCAAAGGAAAGAAATTCTAGATGTATGTATAAATGTGGTGAGCTTAAAAAGTTAGAAGAGTATTTATTTTTCTTAGATGAAGGGTAGGTTGTGGTTAGAAAGTAGGGACAGACCTTTGGCCTAAGGTGAAGGAGGGTGGGGCAAACCATTCAAGTTTCTGATGGAACAGTTTTTAGATCAAAGGGAGTTACAATCTAACCCCTTCACCCACCCTCTAGGCTCCATCCCCTATCCATTACTCAAGAACACTGATCCTGCAATGGATCCCCTTCTCTTGCACATCATTCCCTCCCTCTTTTGGTCTATCTTATACAAATACTCTACCATATCACTGTCTTTTTTAAAAAAAAATTTATTTATTTGAGAGACAGAACATGAATGGGGGGGTGGGGAGCAGAGGGAGAGGGAGAAGCAGACTCCTGCTGAGCAGGGAGCCTTACACCGGGCTCGATCCCAGGAACTGAGATCATGACCTGAGCTAAAGGCAGATGCTTAACCACTGAGCTACCCAGGCACCCCCAGGTCACTGTCTTTTAAAATGGCACTGGAAGAGATAATGCTAAGTGAAGTAAGTCAAGCAGAGAAAGACAATTATCATATGGTTTCACTCATCTATGGAACATAAGAAGTAGGAAGATCGGTAGGAGAAGAAAGGGATAAAGAAAGGGGGGGTAATCAGAAGGGGGAATGAAGCATGAGAGACTATGGACTCTGGGAAACAAACTGAGGGCTTCAGAGGGGAGGGGCTGGGGGAATGGGATAGACCGGTGATGGGTAGTGAGGAGGGCACGTATTGCATGGTGCACTGGGTGTTATACGCAACTAATGAATCATGGAACTTTACATTCAAAAACCAGGGATGTACTGTATGGTGACTAACATAATAAAAAAATTATTATTAAAAAAATAAATAAAACTCCTCTCTTGATCTTGCATTGTCTCCAGCTGCTGCTTCATTTTTCTTCACCCCTGAAGGGCCAAACCTGTTCAAAGACTTTCTGTACCTGTAGTACCCCATTCATTTCCTCTGATTCTTTCTTGAACCCATCTAACTAGATGTTTTCCCCTCCCTTCCCCCCAAATCTACCATCAAGGTAGAGGTGGGTGAGCTTTATACATGTGAAATTACTATTCACTCACTGTTCCAATTTTTTTCTTCTGATTTGCTCTTAACTAAAATCTCATAAGGCTCTTGCCCCCATTTTGCACTGAAAATGGCTAGTTGCTTCTCNGCTATATACATGTGAAATTACTATTCACTCACTGTTCCAATTTTTGTCTTCTGATTTGCTCTTAACTAAAATCTTAATCTTTTTTGCTTATACCTTCCCACCTGCCTACCCACTAAATGTGGTATGTCCCAACACACTATCATTGGATCCCTTCTTTTTGCTTATTCACTAGATGTCAGCTCAGACCATCCCAAGGCTTTACATGCCAACTGGTGCCAAAGACTTGCAAACCTATTTCATCTCTCTTATGAACTCCAGATTCACATCTCTAAGTGCCTACTTGATTCTTTACTAATAAACATCTTAAGCTCAACATAACCAAATGGAACTTTTGACTTTTCCCCTGAATCTGCCCCTCCAGTTTTCTCCATCCTGCCAGCTAGCTATTCCAAAGGTCTCAGAGTCATCCTACACCCCTTCTATCTTCACATACACATCCAATCTATTAGAAAATTCTCTTGTTTCTAACTTAAAATACATTCATAGTCTGACCCGACCACCTCTATGGCTATCATCCTGGCCTAAATCGATATCATCCCTTGCTTAGATTATGTGAATTATTTTGCTTTAGTGTTTGCTCATACCTTACCATCTCTGGGCTCTTCTCCCCTCTCCAGTTGCTAGAGTGAGTCTTTCAAAAGGTACATCAGAAAATGATTTTCTTCTCTTTGATCCTCTAATGGCTCCTCATCTCACTCAAGGTAAATCCCAAAGACCTAAAAATGGCTACAAAGGCTTAAGTGATCAGTACCTTTGCCACATCTCTGACCTCATCTCTTAACATCCTCCTTAACTCTGCTCCAAGCACAGCAGCCTCTTGCCTATCCTTAGCGGGCTACGCCTGCTGTCCCGTCTGGCTAGACAGCTTCTCCCTGAAGTTCCTGATGGCTCACTCCCTCACCTCTTTCAGGTCCCTGCCCAGATCTTCAGTGAGGCCTGACCCGAGTATCCTCTGTACAACATCAGTCCTACACCTCCCGCCACTTTGTCTCCTCTGCCCACTTCATTTCTCTCCACAGCATGGATCACCATCTATTTTCTTGTTTCTTACTTGATCCTATATAGAATGTAAACTTCATGATGACTGAGAGTGTGTCCGTTTTGATAACCATTGTGTCTTTAGTTCCTAAAAGAGGGTTGTCATGTAGTTAGTGGTATAATTGAAAGAATGAATCATTTTAAATCAGTGGCTCACAATGTTGGGTTTTTTTACATTATATGGATACCAGCCAGTCACTGTCATGCAGTTTGTGGCAGCAGTTCGTGCTGAGTTGTAGTGCACTGAAAACAAAGGCCGAGAAGTGCTGCATTAGCTAGAAGACTGTTTTGCAGAGGTAAGGCAGCGTGGGGTTGGGAGTGGGTGCAGGTGTGCAGGCATGCTGGGTGGCTGTTTTGATGTTCCAGGGCAGTTATAACAAGGGCCTCCGTGATGCAATGACAATACAAAGGGACAAGGGGAATCTTCATAACATTTTAAAAGAAGAGTCAACTAAATTTGACAACTGATTGAAAAGCTGGAGGAGGGACTGGGGGCAAGTCCAGGAAATGACTTAGAAAAGGGCTGAGAAGATGACGCTGTGATAAGATCAGATGGCTCTCCTGGTGAAAACGAGATCAACAAAGGACAATGAGTTGGGTTTTAGCAAGCTTACTTACTCACTTTCTCTTTCTCTCTCTTTCTCTTTCTTTCTTTCTTTCTTTCTTTCTTTCTTTCTTTCTTTCTTTCTTTCTCTCTCTCTCTCTCTCTTTCTTTCTTTCTTTCTCTCTTTCTTTTCTTTTCTTTTTTTTTCTTTCAGTGGGGAGGGGCAGAGGGAGAGAGAGAAAACCTCCAGCAGACTACCCACTGAAAACAGAATCAGACACAGGGCTTGATCTCACGACCCCAAGATCATAACTTTAGTTAAAACCGAGAGTCAGACGCTTCACCAACTGAGCCACCCAGGCACCCCCAACACATTGACTTTCTAAGGTGAACTGGGGAGAGCTTCATTCAAATGTTGACTTGTGAGTCATTTATAGAGAGGTGATGTCTGACACCACGCAAGTGGAAAAGCTCTCAAGTAATGTGCTGATGCAACGAGAAATGAGACAAAACTTGGGGAACATCTCCATCCATGTATGCTTTTTGGAAGATGAGCCAATGAAAGAGATGACACGGAAGAAAGTCATAGTGATAAAAGGACACGGAGAGGTCAGCATCACAGAGGCTGAGGGAGACAGTTCTGAGAAAAAGGGACGAAGTATCAAGCCCCACGAGGACTTGAGGAGTCAAGGACCAAGCAGACATCAGACTACAGGTGTCTTCAAATTGAGGCCATTTCCAACTCCATGTCCAAACAGTGACATGGAGAAAGCAGTTTCCACAAAGAAGTGAGCAACCCCGGGCTACTGGGGTTGATGAGTAAGTGCAGACTGTTCAGAATGTCTGACGGCAAGTGAAGGAAACAGGCTGGACATCAGAACAGAGGGGGCAGAAAGGGACTTATGCATGAACTGTGTTCAGTCTTCTCTATTCTTTAGCATACGAGTTGCTTTTAAATCTCACAAAAAAACACAATGAGGTATTAATATTCCCACTTTATGGATGAAGTAACTGAGGATACAAAATATGCCTACTTACCATAGATATTAAGTGATAAGGTTGACACGGAAACTGAGGTCTGACTGCAAGAGCTATGCTCTTAAGCCTTGAACCCTGCCTGTGATTTCAGAGGGTGTACAAGACATTAAATAGATATTGTTTATTTATTATTATTTTTAAAAAATTTATTTATTTGAGAAAGAGAGAGAGTGAGAGCATGTAGTGGGGTGGGGAGGAGCAGAGGGAGGGAAAGAATCTCAGGCAGACTCTTTGCTGAGTGTGGAGTCCAATGTGGGGCTCAATCTCAGGACCCTGAAATCATGACCTGAGCTGAAATCAAGAGCTGAACACTTAACTGACTGAGCCACCCAGGCGCTCCTAAATAGAGGATGTTTATAAATAAGAGAGCTACTAGACTACGTTTTTGTTTTTTATATAGTGAACGTAATGCTTATTATAGAATTGGTGTCATATGGAGAGCATTTGAAGAACAGAGGACGGAGCAACAGTTGCTCCTAATAGCACTACTACTACCATCCTGCAGTCCCTTTAGGCACATTGCCTTGCAGTCTGTTGTCCTGGGAACGAACAATTTCACATACAATTTATATACATATATAATACATACACACATGTATGTATACATGTACGAATGCACACGCTGTGTATATTGCTTCATAACCTACTTTTAATATTGAGGGAGGATATAGGGGAGTCCCAGCTCCACCACTAATGTGTGACCTTAGACAAGTGTTTACTCTCCTCTGCTTCATTCTCCTCATGTTTAGAATGAGAATTATAATAATAATAATAAATCCACTTTCTGGGTTATTGGGAGGATTAAAATGGATAATTTTATACAGAGCACTTAAAACATAACCTGTCAATGGTTTTTATTACACGGTCTTCACAATCCTAATATTGTTGAATTGACATACAAATGTTGCTTATCTGATCTTGCACTTTTGAACATTTAAATTGCTCCTAATTTTCTATGATTATAGAAAGCCTTGTGGTGAGCAAATTAATACCATGGTCTTTTGCATTTTTAAGTAGAACTGAGTGGCAGAAGTACGATTACTGGATAAAATCCACGACTGACTTATGACTTTTGATTCAAGCTGTTAAATTGTGCCCAGGAGAGAAAGCTTTTAGAGATGGAGACTTTTTCTAGGCCAACAGAAATGAGTCAATGAAGAGGAAGCCATGAAAAGTGTGTGAGTGAGTGTATGTATATGTTTGTACATGTACATGGGTGTGGGGTGGGGAGATGGATATAGAAGACAGAATTTATAAACATACTTCTTGATTTTAGAGGTTAACCTTAGAAATTAGAAAAACCATGCCATCATTTGAGCAGGTGAGAAAAGAAAGTGAGTAGGGTTCTAGAGACGTTTTGAAGCAGGAGTGAGGGAAGTTGTTGAAACACAGGCTGTGCGTCAGTTCTTCAAAGTAAACCAGGAGACAAGGTTCTCCTCTGAGGGCGACTGAGGGGCACGGGCATGAGCTAGGAGTTTTAAAGGGAAAGAAAAGTTTGTGACTGTGGCAATAATTAGAGATAAGGTAGAACACTCTAATGTCACTTATTACCCCTAAGTTTTAAGCTCTGAACTGTCTGTAGTCTCTTGGTCTCTGCTGGTCATGACAGTCTTGAGAGGTGAAAGCACAATNGACAGTCTCGAGAGGTGAAAGCACAACGGGGAACATGCCCAGACAGTTCCCACTTCAGAGATTCCAAATCTCCAAGATGCTTTTTTTGGGTCTACAGCATATTCTCCTCAGTTATATTGCGGGCTGGTGTAATCAGTGCGAAATTATTAGTCACTCTTCTCACTTTCTCTGGAAAATGGCTTTTGTTCCCATCTCTTCTCCCCAACTGCTTTTATTAAGTGATCTCCAGCTTGCTAATCCCAAAGGTCAAACTCTCAGTCTTCTGCTTGATCCATCATCTGACCTTTTCTCCTCCTTGAGACATTCTGTTCACTTGCCTGCCAAAGCACTAAACTCACCTTGTCTGTCTTCCACTTGCTAGTCTTGTAAGTCTCCTTCCCTGGTAACTTCTCATTTCCCCATCCTCTAAATGTTGGTGTGTCTCAGGGCTCAGAGTCCCTGAGGCGGCTTCTCTTTCCTGTCCACATTCACTGCCTCGGTCATCTTGCCCGGTATACTGCTTTAAATATCCTCTATCTGCTGATGACTCCCACATTGTATCTGCAGCCAGGATTTCTTCCCTAAACTCTTGGCCCAGAAATCCACTTGCTTCCTTGATATGCCCTCTTAGATATCCAATGGGCAGCTCAATCTTATGTCCAAAACTGAACCCAAACTTCTATCTGTCTTCTCTCAGTTAAACCGGCAACACAAATCTAGTTGCTCAGGGCAAAATCCTTGGAGTCATCTTTGACTTCTTGATTATTTTCACACCACACAGGTGATGTCAGGAAATTCTGTCAATTCTACTTTCAAAACACATGCAGAATCTGTTCACTGTGTCATGACTATTGCAATGTACCACTCCAGAAGGAGTTTAGTCAATGTGAACAGTGTCCCCTAGAGTAGTGCATTGTGCAGCCTGCGAAGAAGTAACTACTGGCTCTGGTATCACCTTAGCTCAAACCATCATCATCTCAAGTCTAGATTATTCCAATAGCTTCTTAACTGGGTTCCTTGTTTCTGCCCCTGCCTGCTTACTGTCTAATTCTCAACATAGTTGTCAAACAAATTTCAGTAAACCAGATCACTGTTCTACCTAGAACCGTCAAATGGATTCTCATCTCACCCAGAATGAAGGCAGAGTCCTCACAATGATCTATGAGGCCCTCTTTCATCTGCCCAACCTCTCCTACTACCTCTTTAACTTTGCTCACTCTCTTCCAATCACATAGTGTCTTTGTTTTTTGAAAATTCCAGATAAATGACTGTCTCAGGGCCCTTGCACCTACTATCATAGTCTGGCTTGCTTCCTTACTTTCTCTAAGTCCTTACACTCAAACATCAAATTCTTGGAAGGTCTTCCCAGACCACTCTATTTAAAATTGCATCCCTTGTCCCCTCACAATTCCTATTCCCATTTTCTGCTTTATGTTTCTTCCCAGGAGTTATCACTATCTAATTTATTTTTTGTTTTACTTACTTATCTTGATTATTGTCTGTTTCCCCTATTAGGATGTAAGCTCCATGAGGACAGCTACCTTTGCCCATTTTTATCACTGCTTTATCCCCAGGATCTGAAATATTTCCTGGCACATAAAGCATATAATTACGTATAATTCCCATTGCCTCTCCGCCCGCTGCCCTGACCCAGCTATACAAATATATGTTTAGTCAGGGTGTAAAGAACTTGAAATGGAGTAGGAAAAGGTATTGGGGGGGAGTTGGGAATGGTAAAATTAGGAGGCTAAAAATAAGGGACAAGTAAAGACGCACAATTTAACTTTTAAGATAGAGTCTAAATACTTGCTATGTTCCCTGGCTCTTTGCTTTGTGGTTACCTGTGAAGATTAGATTAAAACATTTATGGAATATGACAGTTAGAAAAGCTCTTAGAAAACACTCTCACTTTAGATGAGGAAGTTTTTCTTCTGAGTTGTGCTGGCAGGTTTTTCAATTATTCACTGCGACAAAGACATGGTCCACTTGGCTCATTTATGTTAATAGGTGACATTCACAGTCCTGGAATGAGGAAACTGGCAACTAAGGTGGGGGCAAATCCTTTCATATAAAAAAGACTGGATAGCATTAGGCTCTCCCATCCAAACACTTTTAAACAAAGAATATGTCCATAGTTTTATCAAATACATATTCTAAGGAATAAATGCACTTTTTCGCTTTTATTAGCTATTACCACCTAGCTAATTTAAGACACTATTCCTGGTGGAAAAAAAATATTAATGGGTTAAGTTCATATAAAAAGGGATTGAAATAGAGAAAAATATCTTTCCAAAGAAGTCAATTGTTGGACTTTGTCATTATAATCTCTTTGGCAGAAAAGCAAACTGTGAGCCAAATAAAGCGCTACTGAAATTAGCACCATTTATTTTATTTAAAAATTTACTTCCCCCAAATAAGAATTAAGTTAATGTTAAAAACATGAATGTATGTGATGGTTCCAAAGCTTAAATTCTTTATTTGGAGTGTATCAGACATGGGCCTGAGGTGGGTGATTGCTTCTGATCCTTCTAGCTAGTTACTTTACTTTTAGAAAGAGAGTATCAAGATATTTGGAGGGAAAGGAGCTCCTGGGTGACTTGGTTAAGCGTCTGCCTTCGGCTCAGGTCATGATCCTAAAGTCCTGGGATCAAGCCCCACGTCAGGCTCCTTGCTCAGCGGGGAGTCTGCTTCTTCCTCTCCCTCTGCCTGCTGCTCACCCTGCTTGCTCTCTCTCTCTTTCAAATACATAAATACTTAAAAATCTTAAAAAAAAAAAAGACATCTGGAGGGAAAAAAATAAATTAACATGTTTCCCTGGATTTGCATTTACATATATTTTATTTAGGGCAAAACTGGGGATCTTCTCTGAGCACATGCAGAAATTGATAATGGAAAATAGGTGGCCTATAAGTTTACTAAACGTATAGCAAACCCAGCATGGAGCTAAAAGCTGGTCAGAGATAAAACAAATCAGAGTATTTACACACTTAACAGTAGGAACAGACATTACCCTTTTTTTATTATGGGGACTCCAGCTCATGTTATGTAATAAATTTTATCTTTAGTTTTTGCTATTGTTAAATTTTTTAAAACTAGAGGGACTAAGAAGAAAGACTTTCGTTCTCACTTCTCGAGAAAGTGAAGCATACATGGAAAAGGATGATGTATACTAATAAACTGAATAAACATAGTTATTGAAGGAAACCAGTTATAATAATTTATATATCAAATCAATGATCCAACAATTTATATATCAAATCAATGATCAAATACAAAGGAAACTCTGTAAGAGGTTGATCTTTTTTGTTTTTGTTTCTGATTAATTAGGAAGAAAATACTTTATAGAGTATAGATTTGAACTAAATTTCTTAATACAGAGATTTCTGTATACAAAGACAGCTGATCCTCTTTCCCTACATAGTTTTCTTTCACCTGGCTTTAAGTTCATTAATTTTTTTTTACATAATCATGTATATATGAGATGAACAGAATGGAGGAAAATAAAAAATGCTTTAATGACAATATTCCAAAAATAAAATTTAAAAATACTCAAAAGAATGAGATAAAAATCATTTGAATAACATGGAAATCAAAGCGTGCTGTCTCTGTTTCTTTTGGCAGAATATAATCTTTCTCAGCTTTGATTTTTATATTTATTAAAAAGAAATACGAGCGTGTATACCTAGTAGCTCTGAGATCTTCACAACTCATATCCTATAGTTCTATGAAGCTCATGATTGAAATTATTATTTTTTACAAAGCAAGGAAGAGAAATGTGATATTTCTTAATTGGCTACAAGTAAAAATTTTATAGAATTTTCACTTACCACAAGACCATCTTGATTTTCATTGAGTTCAGAAAGTTTGGAATTGGATTTCTGACGTTTAGGTTTGCCCCTTTCTCCAATATAACCAGAAGAATTTTCATATAATTTTTCCACTTCCTGAGCATTCAAAATACAATCTTCAAGGCTGGTGAACCCAGAAGGAATATTTTCTTTGTTGATAAGTCCCCTTGAATTAAAAAAAAAAGTTTAATTTTAAAAGGTAAAAGGAACATTTTAATGACACTGTCACTGCATCACATGGGAAATCAGGAGAGTGCCCAGAAATTCCAGTTTGCCTCTTTGATCAAAATCTGAGCACAGTGCTACTCCTGAGACCACTTGGTGCCAAATAAATCACATTACAAGAGAAATTATTCCTAGAGGCAAACTGGCAAGGACTGTGTTTCTACCAATGAACAACTTTTGAGGTTGTACTGAAAGTAATTTGTATTCAAATAGGGAAAACAGTGCAATCTTACAAAACAATTTCCCATTATTAACAGATTACACACACACACACACTTTATTTTAAAGATTTATTTATTTGAGACAGAGAGAGAGAGAGAGAGAGAGTGTGTGTGTGTGTGTGTGTGTGTGTGTGTGTATGCGCACGCGCGTGCCTGGGGGCAGAGGGAGAGAGAGAATCTTAAGCGGACTCCCTGCGATCTCAACCAGATCATGACCTGGGCTGAAATCAAAGTTGGACGCTTAATCGACTGAGCCACCCAGGTGCCCCTGCTACACACACATTTTATAATACAATGTGTGGAGGAAAATCTGAAAAGGAAGTATGATATCTTTTTCTCTAGAATGGGACAAACTGATTTTCCCAATTGATAAAGACATTTTAGCACAGTAGAAAAGCATTAATAACAAACTCTGACTGCATTTGATAATCTTGGTAGAAATAGTGTCAGTTAATAAAAACTGTGGAATACAAAGCATTTTAACTGAAGTATGGATTTGTTACTTCCCAGTACAAGGAGTTTCAGGATGTAAACTTATAACTGGATGTCCTTCATGGCTTAGTCTTTTTTTTTTAAGATTTTATTAATTTATTTGACACAGAGAGAGGGGATTGGGGTAGAGCGAGCAAGCACAGGGAGCAGCAGGCAGAGGAAGAAGCAGGCTCTCCGCTGAGCAGGGAGCCCAATGTAGGACTCGACCCCAAGGACCCTGGGATCATGACCTGAGCTGAGGCAGACACTTAACCAACTGAGCCACCCAGGCGCCCTGTTCATGGCTTAGTTTTAGAAGTAGGTATGAATGTTTTAACTACAGAATTTAATATTCTTGAAATTGTTCTGAGTATTTTAATATTTCCTTAAGGAGTTTTCATAAAATTAAATTACTTAGCCTTTGTTTTTTTACTACATCACAGGACAAATTAAGCCATCAGGGTAGTGTCAGGGCATACCAAGGTACAAAGGAATGAAATCTCTCCTTTATGGTATGACTGAGTTAAGGTAAGTCCCTAAACACTTACAACTAGTATTTTGAAATAAATGAGCTCTAAAGAGCAAAGCAGATGACTACATTTTACCATCAGTTCAATCATATCCAAAAATGAAAGATAACTGTTAAATATTTATTCTGCCTTCTAAATTCACATCCCGTCTTAGACGGGCTTAACATAGAGGCAAAATTATGAACTAGGGCCGCCTGGGTGGTGCTGTCGTTAAGCGCCTGCCTTCGGCTCAGGGCGTGATCCCGGCATTCTGGGATCGAGTCCCACATCAGGCTCCTCCACTGGAAGCCTGCTTCTTCCTCTCCCACTCCCCCTGCTTGTGTTCCTTCTCTCGCTGGCTGTCTCTCTCTGTCAAATACATAAATAAAATCTTTAAAAAATTATGAACTAAATATTATCCTAATATTTTCAAAGTTATACTATCTTTGGTGATTTTTAGCACCCCATATTTAATTTAATCTTATTTTACACAACTTTTAATGGAAAAAATATACTTAGCAAAATTACAGAAAAGATTTATGCAGGGGCGCCTGAATGGCTCAGTCGTTGAGCATCTGCCTTCGGCTCAGGGCGTGATCCTGGCATTCCGGGATCCAGCCCCGCATCGGGCTCCTCCGCTGGGAGCCTGCTTCTTCCTCTCCCACTCCCCCTGCTTGTGTTCCCTCTCTCGCTGGCTGTCTCTCTGTCAAATAAATAAATATTTAAAAAAAAAAAAAGAAAAGATTTATGCAACAAATACTAGAAATATCCTACATCTAAAATCACAGAATGTGGAGGAAGAGTGGACAGGGACTCACATGCCTGCACATGTCCTTGTGCAGACGCTCTTCAATCTCCCCTCCACACACTGAGGGTGGTGCCTTTCTATGGATGGCTGGATGAGTCTGGTCTCGACTTCAAAATTAATTGCTTTACTATATAAATTCTGTCTACCACTCTTCATACTTCCCTTAACTCCTGGGGTATACATCCTATTATAATCTCTTTCGTGGAGGGGTTTTATGTTTGAAAGCTGTTATGACAGAATTGTGTTCCCCCCAAATTCCTATGTTGAAGCCCTCACCATCTGTTAATGTGACTGTTTTTGGAGACAGGGTAATTAAGGCTCAATGAGGCCATAAGGGTCGGTACTCTAATCCAACAGAAATGGTGTTCTAACAAGAAGAGGAGGAGGGATGCCTCGGTAGCTCAGTCGGTTGGCTGCCTTTGGCTCAGGTCATGATCCCAGGGTCCTGGGTTCAAGTTCCACATCGGGCTCCTTGTGAAGGGGGGTCTATCTTTCTTTCTGCCTGCAGCTCCCCCTCTTTCTCTCTCTGACAAATAAATAAATAAAATCTTAAAAAAAAAAAAAAAGAAGAAGAAGAAGAGGAGGAGACACCAGGAGAGCAAGCACTCGGAGGAAAAGCCATGGGAGGACATGGTGAGATGGTACCATCTGCAAGTCCAAGAAAGAGGTCTCATCAGACACCAATCCTGTCCGTACCTTGATCTTGGACTTCCAGCCTCCAGAGCTATGAGGAAATAAATTCCTGTTGTTTAAGCCGCCCAGACTGTGGTATTTTGTTATGGCAGCCCTAGTACACTAATACAAAAGCTAAAAAGTTTTAGAAATTAAAAGACAAAGTTTATTTTATAATCTTTTTGAATAGTGAATGAAAGACTGGAATAAATGCTGTCAAAATAAATAATGGAAATCTGTTTGGCATGCTCATGTGGCAATCTTGTTCTCTTAAAAAAAAAAAATTCTCTGCTTTTGCACGAGTCAACACCTTTCAGCCATGGTACATATGTGACTGTGAGGAGCACTGGTATATAATTTCTGCCCGCAACATTCCAACAGGGTTCAATCAGGCTTGACATCACTGAAATCTNACAGGGTTCAATCAGGCTTGACATCACTGAAATCTGACATGAACTCAGATCTCTGGGGCCTCTCACTTTATCTAGAGTTTCTTCCTCATCCCTACAGACACCTTAATGTTCTGGCAATACTCAATTATTTATCATTCCCCTAATACAACATTGGGTTTTTTGTTTGTCTTTTTTGTTTACTTTGCAGTAGGAATTTAATATAGTATTTATATAACAAATATGTACAATTCCAGTTTATTGTGTTTTGGACAGCTGAAATCACTTTCACCTAAATTACCCTTTGCTTTTAAGAAAATATTATAAAATTTTCACACATATAAAGGAGACACTATCACAATGAACTTCCATATACCCATCACCAAGAGTCATCATTTCCATGCACCTGGCAGATGGCAGATTTTTTAAATAAATGAATTAAACTGAACCCCTTCACATAACGAATATATTCCTTAAACTTTGATATTTTTATGGTAGCAAATAATAACATAAGCCTGATAAAGTTTTCTTATAAATTTAGACAAAATAAGAAATCATTTACGCTAAAATGACATATTTATAGTCTTAGCCTATCTTCTGTATTTATTTCAAAAATCTGCCATGATGACTTTAGTACAGACTTTACTGACACTAATCTCATCCTGAAATATGGCTACCATTGACTTCAAGGATATATTTTTTTACTTGGTTGCAGCTTTCAGTTGTTAGGAGGCAAAATAATAGACAAAAATACAATGAATTTCTAATTTTTAAACTCTATAGAATAAAGTCTAGCTTAACCTTTATTTTTTTAAGCAAAGCCTGATGAAAATCTTTGATAAATCAATTATGCATAGGTATATACTAAGAAAAACATACTCACCACGGGCTACGATAATGATTCTCAACCTCTGCACACTCAGTGATTTGTCAGCTATCCCCTGGGGACACACTGGAGAGGACCCTCATGGGGACAAAAGTAGTAGGTCTGGGGCCCTGAGGGAGAAAGGCCTTGCTCCTCCACACACCAGGTAAGCTCAGAGAGGCAGTGCAGCTTGGACTGGGAGTTGAAGACAAAGGACTATCAAGACATGTTAATTACCCAGCATGTCAGGTTAGGAAGAGGCCATATGCCTAGGAGGCTGAGGCCAACAGGGGGCGTAGGAAGGGGACCTCGTGCCCAGACCATGCACCAAGGAGAAAGAATAATGTGAGACTGTCTCTAAGTTACCATGGACACACAGTTTGTAGCCTGAGATTTACTCACTCAGTGTCCAACTCTAGTCCGACCACAATGAGCGACCAGCATGAGCAGTGAAGGAAATACCAGAGAAGAAAAATTAAGGGGAAGGCTAGAGTTTCACAGGTTGTAGATTAGTTGGTTTCTACAGTTCTTCATCTCCTTTTGTTCTCCTGATATTGATAGTAAAATATGATCAAGAGAACTTAGAATAGAAACATGCTTGGACGTGGCTCCTTTTGTTCTCCTGATATTGATAGTGAAATATGATCAAGAGAATTTAGAATAGAAACATACTTGGACGTGACAAACTCTAAATTCTGCAGGAAAGGCTACTCTGTTTCATATTTTTCTATCACCTGTTCCTTTGGACCTTATCCCACTGTGCTGTCCCTTGCCTGACACCATGCACCCACCATCAACACTACCACCGTCTGCTCTGTTATTTCCCTTGTGCTTACTACCACTTCCAACCTCTGCTTGCTATCCCTCTGTCCAAACAAGGAGGGTGGAAAGCATGATGTCGTGACACACCAAGGATATTTTAAAAATGCAATGTGTTGCTACATACTATTTGGCAAAAAATGAGGCAGAGGGTAAGAACAGTATTAAATAATTTGTACTTGCTGTGTAACACAGTCTACGCAGTACACAAGCTAATTATACTCCTAAACATTTTCTATAAAGCTTAGTCAGGAGCTAATTTTAAATGTAAATACCTCCTATATTATAATTTTTCTGTTTTCTAAAGGTAATATTATAGCACTCCCTCCTATCCACCAGCCCCAAGATAATTTTTTTTTAAAGTTCTGCTTATATCACTTAAAAAGTCAATAGTCTATACCACTGTTTTATTTCTAAAATTACATTTGCTAGTATGGCTCTTAAACATCTTCATGACATGCAGCATGGTATCTATTTATACTATTTACCTTTTGGGTCTGTAAGCAAAAAGAAGTTTCCTTTTTTTTTCCCTAAAATTTTGATGTGCATTATGAATCCAGGTGAAAAGGAATGAGGGGGACTAAGGTCTGATTTAGTCTTTGACATTTATTTATTTTTATTTATTTATTTTTAAAAATTTTATTTATCTATTTGACAGAGAGAGAGAACACAAGCAGGGGGAGTGGGAGAGGAAGAAGCAGGCTCCCAGCGGAGGAGCCTGACGTGGGGCTCAATTCCAGAACGCCAGGACCATGCCCTGAGCCAAAGGCAGACGCCTAACGACTGAGCCACCCAGGCGCCCCTAGTCTTTGACATTTACTAAGGAGTTCAAAACAATAACTTTATAGAGACCAAATGCTATAGTAGATAAAAATAAAACTTTCAAGGAAAAATATATGAATATAACTTTATTTTCCTTGACATTTAAATGATGATTACTGAAAAATATAGATAATTTTTTATCTGTATTTTATCAAATCCTCTAACAGAGAATAAAGTTCCTTACGATACTAGTCTTGAAACTCATGCTGTGGGAAAGCTTAAAATTAGTCATTATGATAATAAAGAACTTAAGCATTTCCTCTTCTGATGAGACATAAGCTCAATCCTTCTGAAACTAAAATGCAGTCAACTGTTAGAGTATTACGGTGATATTCTAGAATTGCACCAGGCCAATACAGTAGGGAAATCGGTTGGTGTCATAAGTTAGTCTAACAACCAAATGAATGTTGTCTAATAAGAAAAAAACCACATCTGCGGTGCCTGGGTGGAGAGCTGGTTGGGTGCCCGACTCTCGGTTTCTGCTCAGGTCGGGATCTCTGCTCAGCATAGAGTCTGCTTGGGATTCTCTCTCCCTCTACCCCCACCTTACCCCCAACGCGCACACATGCATGTTCTCCCTCTCTCAAATAAATAAATCCTAAAAACCAAAAACAGAACACCTCTGGACAGACATATGGCAATTTTCTCCTCCAGTGGTTCAGCATCCCTCTAAAGAAGATACTCATGAGGAAAGGTATTCAATCAGAGGTGGCTTCCTACAATACACATGGAGACAACATAAAACATCCAGACAAAACAGACCTATTCACTTAGTCACCTACAAATTTCCAAATGTTAGCTACGTTTAGAATAAACGTAATAAATAAAAAAGAAATTTTTGAAGTTTTAACCTGAATACTGAAATGGGAATGGCTACAAGACAGTGACTAATTCAGCTGTATGTTTTTAAAAGGAGAGGAGAACACGCAAATAAGAAGCAGCAAGGCCAACTCACACGTCTCTGCCACGTCGAGCTTCGTCCTGCTCTTTGGACTGGCGGCGGCACTGTCTGGCAGATGTGGCCGAAGATGCTGATGATGTCCCAGACTCCGAGTCCTCTGAACTTTGGCCTCCAGAGCCGTTAACATCAAAAAGATGCTGTTCTACTGCCGACCGGATGGTTCTTTCTAAGAGTCTAATAAAAGCAGAACACAGAGGCCATCAGGCAATCAAATTTTTCAATGATTGCCTTTAAAAATTTACATCCATCATTTTGGAAATATCAGCATTTCCAATGGTAGATCTACCACAGCTTCCTGAGCAAAGACAGCATATGAGCCATCTCGAAATATCTGCATCGTGTGTTAAAAATAAAACCAAACCTGACAAATTCTACCAATTTGATCACTGTGTTTCTCATCTCTGTAGGTCCTGGATGACTGAAATGTCACAGCAAGCCCAGCAACAATTATCAGAGGCATTCCGGAAATAAGGGTCATTTAATATAAGGCAGAATGAGGAAATATTTTTTTCCTCATAGAATAATAATAGACCTATTCTTACAAAGGCGAGTTCCTTCAGATTTCATACCAGCTCTGCAGAGGAAGACAGTATGGTTTACAAAGCAAACTGGCACAAATGATTTTATGACGCCTACTATCTATTTAGAATCCCTTCAAGATAAAATTGTGCAGGAAATAATGCTACTAAAAAGGAACACCTCACCAGAACAATTACTACTGAGAACAGCAAAATCTTTCTGAACCTGTCTGCAATGAAACTGTGCTGTGTATCATTGGAGCTGCATTCATGCAAACATCCCAATGTGTGTTACTGAAGATGGCGGGATAGATTTACTTCATTCAGCCTGAGGAAATACTTAAGCACACGGGCTGAAAAGAGTGCATGATAAGATAGATAAGGTATCCTTTTTAAAGCCATATAATTTTTTAATGTGTCTAAGCCTTCTTTTATCACCACATTATTTAATTCTGAATAAGCTGGCATGAAAAATTCTAAACGCCTCGAAGCATGTTTTCCTGCACTTGAAAAACGAATCACACCCAAACTCATCAAACTGTACACATTAAGTATGTGTAGTTCTTTGTACATTAATTATACTTCAAAAAGGTATCAAAAATTTTAAAAAGAATCACATATTTTTAAACTGTTCAGATTAAGAAATACACTCAAATAAGATGGGTTTTGAAAAATTTAAGAACTTCAGATTTTCCAAATGTAGTTTTATAAGAGACACATGGTAATCTCATAAAACTATCTGAAGACAATGAACAGGTATAGTCTAACTTGGCCATTAGAACTTTTACATTTCAGGGCGCCTGGGGGGTGCGGTTGGTTGAGCGTCCAACTCTTGGTACCGGCTCACGTTGTGATCTTGGGGTCGTGAGATCGAGGTCTAACTCAGGCTCTGTGCTCAGCAGATGGTCTGCTAAGACGCTCTCTCCCTATCCCTCTGCCCCCCCACCCCCATGAATGAATGAATGAATGAATCCTTAAAAAAAAGAGTTTTTATATCTAGAACTCCACNACCCACACAGAAGCTCAAACAGGAACACTTCTTATTTAGCCCTCTTCTCTCAGTGATTTTAAAAATCATCATAGGTTGCTTACTGTATTAATCTTCCAATGCAATACACCATTAGAGTAGCTTTTTTCTGTTCGATAAATGGGAAAGGGAAACCCAAATAACTTACTCTCCAGTTGTCGAAACATTGCTGACTTGGGATACATGCATGCTGTGGAAAAGAAGCACAAAGAAAGAAAGTCAGAGTAGACACAGCATCAGAGACCGAGAGCCAAACACCTGAAGGGGATTCCAGAGGCCCTGGGTGTTTACTCCTGAACAGTGTTTTTCCCCCCTCCTCCATTTTAAAGATGTCCATGATAGACCTTTTCAAAGTGACCTTTAAAAACCATCTCTACTCCCCCTACTACCCTGGCCCTCGCCCTCCTTCAGGGTCTTTTCATTTACCCAAAATATTAGTACAATGTCACTGACTGCCTTCCTGCTACCAATTCTACCCGTTCCCTGCTTTCCCCAGCCCAAATCTGTTCCCTCCTCATCCACTCCCTCCAGACCTGCAGACAGAAGTGACTTTCTAAAACTGCTCAGAATAGGCAGGAAGCAGCAGGAACCAGAGGGGACAGAGAACAAGGAAGCAACACTGGTTTCTACACAACTATTTCTTTCTTTTTTTAAATGTGTTTAAAAAAAAAAAAGGATTTTATTTGAGAGAGAGAGAGCCTAAGCAGTGGGAAGGGTGGAAGGAGAAGCAGGCTCCCCACTGAGCAGGGAGCCCTACGCAGGGCTCGATTCCAGACCCTGATATCGTGACGTGAGCTGAAGGCAGGTGCTTAACTGACTGAGCCACCCAGGCACTCCTACACAACTATTTCTAAGCCGCCTTTCTTCCAGACTTCCTCAAGATGGAGAATCCTTCGAGCTCTATGTTTCATCTCAACACCTAATTTATGGCCCCTTTATTAAGTATTTATACACTTCCTCTCGTTTTCTATTTCCTCCAAAGCCTGAATTCCTTTGAAAGCATAACATAGGAGTCAACCTAAAGTGGAACGGTGAAATTACAGACCACCATATGAGCACCCTCGGGACTTCGCCCCTCTTGCCTGCCCCCTATGTTCGTAAAACCACTTTGAGGTTGAGGCTGGCAGCAATTTCAGCAGCATCGGTATCAAGACTTTCTCACAGTCCGCCCTCCAGGGCTTAGTCAGCTTCTAAATCAAGAGTCAAGTCTGTTGGGGCGCCTGGGTGGCACAGCGGTTAAGCGTCTGCCTTTGGCTCAGGGCGTGATCCCGGCGTTATGGGATCGAGCCCCACATCAGGCTCTTCTGCTATGAGCCTGCTTCTTCCTCTCCCACTCCCCCTGCTTGTGTTCCCTCTCTCGCTGGCTGTCTCTATCTCTGTCAAATAAATAAAATCTTTAAAAAAAAAAAAAAAGAGTCAAGTCTGTTGAAATGAAAATCTTCCCTGCTCCTCACACTACAGTTTTACCTAATAATACAACAGTTCCCCTTTCTCCTCCTTCTTTGTAGAAAACACCTGAAGAAAATGATAGGTGTTAATGACCAATCCTGATGGCTGCCTTTCAGTCATCCCAACATCCTCATATATGCTCTGAAATTTTCAACATAGTAACATGATTTTTGAAAAAAATCATCTGTTGGGTTTTTCTTCCACGTAAGTGGCTATCTCATCTTTTTCCATTGAGAATCTAAGTGCCTCGCGGGATTGTATGATATTTCTCTTTTTCTTTCATTACACTCTGTACCACTATCACCACCATCAGCCTCAGCCTAGCACTCATTATCCCAGAGGTGATCAACAGACACTCACTCTTCAGCCCAGAGAATTTCCTTAAAAAGAGCTACAGCTGTTTGTCATGGCCACAAACCACAGCCAAATCCCAGAAGAGACACAGAAAATAATGCTGTTGTTCACAAGGGAAACTGATGAGAAAAACCTTAATAAATGAGTAAATAAGCAAACAAACAAACACTCTAATGCCTACTGAGTACTTACTATGGTTTCCGACACTGTGTCAAGTATTTTGTACATAGATTATCTTGTTTGCTGTTTACAATAACCCATGAGGTAGGTACTATTGTCGTCTCAATTTTCAGACGAAGAGGTTACAGGTTAAGTAACTTGCCCACAGTGACAGAGCCAAAAAGTAGATGAGCTGGAATTTGAACCAAGAAAGTTTTAGCTCAGAGTCTAAGCTCTTAATCACTACACTAGACATTCAATCCATCACTTAAACTGGAAGAAAAACTCACTGGAATCATCTTTGTAGATGGAGGCTTGGACTTAGGTATTTTACTTCGCTTTTAACCACAACCATTTTTCTCATCTGCCTCACAATGCCTGGTATTCACAGTGGTTCCCAGAGTACATAACCAATAATATATCCTTTGCTGTTCTCTGTCCTTAACTGGAACAGTCAGTCCCTGCTTTTGATGCTTTGTGGCTCACCCTCTGTAATGTCAACACTGTGTAATTAACTCCTGTATTTCACTTCTCAATGCAGTTACACAGCCTCAGTTTTGGGGGCCGGGCCCAATGTGAATGATGGCTCTGGCGGGACACAGAAGAGGGGGAAAACGTTGATCTGCTAGATGCTGAAGATATTCCAAGACACAGAAGTATAATTAGTCAACTACTCCTCCATACCATCTCAGAATGAGCAGATGTACAACCTTTCCTCCCTTCTACACACTTTTGACCCAAACTTCTGCTTGCTTATTAAAGCACACACTGATATATTTACGTTTCTTTTTGGGGGGTTGGGGGCAGGACACAAAAAGAAAGGTGAGCAAGAAAGAGACAAGAAAATGACATCAAGTAGAAACAGGTTCTGGGATTACTCTCTACACTGGTGCTTCTCAAATCCTAAGGTGTATGTGAATCATCCAGGATCTTGTTCGCACACAGACTCGGATTCAGTAGGTCTAGGTCTCAGGAGGGGGAAGCTGAGATTCTGTCTTTTTAACAAATTCTACAGTAATTCTGATGCTGTTGATTTGTGGAAGACACTGATTAGCAAAGCTGTAATTCCCTGCAACTAAAATTCTTCAAGACTTTAATTACTTAGATATCACAATAGCTATTTTTAAACATTCTAATCTAAGTAATGAGGGTATGCCTTGGAAAACTTATGCTAGCATAAGTGAATAAAAGGCAACACAAAAATTTACCTCATAGCTTAAAGAAAAATGACCTAATCCATCTAAATCAGTCTTTTTTTTTTAATGTTTTATTTATTTATTTTGAGGAAGAGAGAGAGAGAGCCCAAGTGGGAAGGAGGGGCAGAGAGAGAGGGAGAAGCAGACACCCTGCTGATCAGGGAGCCTGATATGGGGCTCGCTCCTAAGACCCTGGGATTATTATCCCCTCAGAATCCTGGGATCATGACCTGAGCTAAATGCAGAGGCTTAACTGAGCCATTTTCAGAATGCAAAATAAATGAATGTATCAATGACAAAAGCAAGGAATTAGATCATATTCAATTTTGCTAATATATTGATCTTATGTCAAATTTATGATAATTTATACTTTTAGGTTTCTTTAATAGTCCTTTAGAATTTTTGGTATATTTAACGTGTCCATATTTTCATGTTTTTTAAGTAGAATTTCTCTAAAGAAAGTATTCTGAGAAGAGAACATGCTCCATTGGGAATCAGAAAAGAGAAGTTCTGGTCTTGGCTCTGCAGTGAAATCGCAGATTGCTGGTTAGCCTGGCTGCTTTGGACAGGTCTCTTCATACAGAAAATGAAAGGCTTGGCTAGTGATCCCTGTGGTTTTCTTTAGCTCTAAAAAGTTTACTGCCCTAAAGTTTAAATCATTACAAAAGGTTATAGCTACATAATATATTATGTCAGTTTTGGTCATAGGTATGGTTTATTAAATACCAATATGGCTCTGGTCAGGTGTTCAACCACCAGTATAGTTCCCGTGGGATGTGCTTCATAATTCACCAATAAGAAGATTTCTAAGAATATTTAATGACAGAAATAGGGGCTATTTCCATAGCTATAATTCACTTGGGAATATAATTCTAAGAAAATGACAGAAGGGCAATAAGCAAATAAACTAAAGCAAAAGAACGACTTCCTTCGTCTACATGGAACTTGCTTTTCAGAGCCCTTGACTGATTTGCTAACAAAGTTTCTTACTTATGCAGCATAAACACTTGAATATGGAGGAGATCACTTCCTAATGTTGATAAAGCAAGTATTCAAAACTGAAAAAAATAAGCCTCTATGCAGACTCCAGCACTACGGTCAATTTCACTACCCGGGCCTACTGTGAGTGATGATGCAACCACATTCACTATTGGTACAGTCATTAAAACAGATTCTAAGCCCACTCTGCAATATATTCTATGACATCCTTAAATATATTTAGTCTGTTTCTCTATTAACAAAACCCAAACTACATTTCTGGAAGCTGAATATGCTCAACAATATTAGTCTATAAATTTGCATGTGATTAGATGCACAGAATGCCTGTTGACAAGTGGTTCTTTAATTAGATCTCTTGATTTGAAATAAAGAAATCTACACATAAAAAGAAACAAGTTTCAAATCTACTAAAATCCGACATCTTGAAAAAAGCATGGGTTCTCTATTTTTATACATTCTTGTACTTCAGTATGTTCTCTTCTGTGGTATATAAATATTACTGTGGTGAAGTATTATTGTTTCAATAGGAACTGTGAGGTCGAACAGAATTATCCTTTTCTTCCTGTAGAATATTTACATTTAGTCAGTTTTTTTTTTTTTTAATGAGAAAGGATTTAAAAGACAATTATGCGATGTTTAATTCAGCCTACGGATGAAGATCATGTAACTAATCATCAAAATAGCATGAAACTCCTAATTTGTCTATTTAACAGAATACAATATTTTTAGTATTAGTTTAAAATACTAAAAGTTGATATGCAGCATTAAGATTTATAAGATGAATCTAACGTTATTTCTTACAATTGTATAACAGATTTCTAATTAAAACTTTTTCATTAAAACCATGTCTTCCGTAGACAACATCATACATTAAAAGAAATACATCTGATCTTCAATATTTACTTTGCTTTAACTTTTAGTTATGAT